>NW_028164966.1:0-235000 GCF_964263955.1 Coregonus lavaretus
TTTTACTTGTATTGTATAGTGTGTTGTTAGGCACTGAATGTGTGCATGCAGCACCTGTTCTCTTTTGCCTGACCTTCAACTAGCAAGGTGCCCGAGAGCTGTGGCTGCACCAAGAGCTAACATATTGTGTGTTGTCTCTTCGTGTGCAGGTCGAATAAAAATTATCCAACCATCAGAATTCCAGTTGTGGCAGTGTCCTAATTACGTGACCTGCCGACTGGTCAGCTCAAGCCGACCGCCGGAGCTGTGCATGTGGATGAGGTGCACGACCTGCGCATGTGAATTTGTTGATGGCTTACTGTAAGTGAATATATACTGTAAACAGTGAAAGTGAATGTAGCATATTCATTAGATACAGGTATTCGTGCTTATTTGTATGTTTTGGATGAATTTGTTTATTGCATTTATTTTTTTTGGTATTTGAATGCACTAAATTACATTGTATTTTAGTGCTCTGTTGAGCCATGGAAGATTCTCAAATCCATAAGACGTGTTATGCTGGGGATTTTAGTGTGGGTAGAGGGAGGGGTGTCCTTCCATTTACACCAATTGTACAGTCAGCTCCTGGGAGTAGAGCGTTTGCTAGTCCTGAGTTTGCAAGCACTGGGAGGGGTAGGCTGTTTGTTCCACCTGACCAGGGTATCCCACCTCTGTCTTTTGAAGTACCATCATCCACAGTACTCGGTGATAATGGGATGCCTCCGAGTCAGCTTAGTGACCTTATTAAGCAGATTGGTTCAGAGATAGGAGAATCTATCAGAGCGAGTTTACTGCAGCCTGGGGTTTCAAGTCTTTCTCCTGCCCGTCCCCCTCACCAACCCCAGCAGTTTCCCCTGCCTGAGCAGTGTGGGTCAACCTTTATTGATGCGTCCAAGCTGAATCTGGTTGTGAAGTCAGATGTTAGTGCTCCACCTCTTTTTAGGGGTGATGGCTCAGATAAGTACTCTGTCCTGGAGTGGGAGGAGTTAATGGAAGTCTACCTAGAGAAGAGGGGTTACACTGGGTCTGGGAATGTTGGGGAGGTGATGTCTAGGCTCATGGGGAGGGCACGGGATGTGACCAAAGTCTGGAAGCGTAACAACCTTGTTGTCACAGATGTTAAGGCGGTGTTCAGTGTTTTCAAGCAACACTTTGGGGATACTGTCTGCTCAGGTATGCCATTAGCTGATTTCTATTCAATCAAACCATATGCTAATGAGGGTCCAATAGATTTCTGGATTAGGCTTAACAAAGCTGCAGAGGCAGCCGACCAGTACCTTGTGAGTGAGGGCAGGACCTTACCCAATCAGTGCTCAGAGTTGGCAGTCATGTTTGTACGCAACTGTCCTGATAAAGAGTTGGCCCAAGTGTTCAAGAGCAAACCCATTCGTGACTGGACAGCCAGTGAGGTACAGGATCGGTTGGATGAACTGTTAAGGGAACGTAAAGCATGTAGAACACAACTTTCACAGCAGGTTGCTGCTGTTTTTGACTGCCCTCAGGAGGGAGTGGGTCCTGTGAAAAGACCTAATGTGTCATATTTTTCTCAATGTGGCCGTGAACCAGACCAGGCACCATCTGTATCTGAGGGTGGGACATTAATGAAAGTTTTGACTTTGTTAGAGAAGGCTCTGGTCAGCAATACTCAGTCTGTGAGTGGCGCAGTGGTCGAAGGCACTACATCGCAGTGCTAGCTGTGCCACTAGAGATCCTGGTTCGAATCCAGGCTCTGTCGTAGCCGGCCGCGACCGGGAGACCCATGGGGTGGCGCACAATTGGACCAGCGTCGCCTAGGGTAGTGGAGGGAATGGCCGGCTCAGTTCGTAGAGCATGGTGTTCGCAACGCCAGGGTTGTGGGTTCGATTCCCACGGGGGGTATGAACAAAATGTATAACGTATGCACTAACTGTAAGTCGCTCTGGATAAGAGCGTCTGCTAAATGAGGGCAATGTGGGGCATTCTTATTTTTCCTCCACTGATGATGATATCCAATCTGTTTATTCTTACTTTTGTGAGTCAGTACCCAAGAACAACAGTCATTTTTCAGAACACAATGAGAATTACTCAGAATGACAGTTTGTTTTACACCACTGTGCTAGTACAGGATAAAGTTGAGCTGAAGGGGATGTTAGATAGTGGGTCCATGGCTACTACTCTGCGCGCAGATATTGTACCTCGGTTGAGGGAGGCAGGAGTGGTAGAGGGGAACTTTCTAGCTCCTTCAGACATCATCCTGGTGGGTTGTGGTGGGAACAAACTAGCCCAGTGGGCATGTGTGACTTAAAAATGCAACTTTATGGCTTCTGTTATGTAGTCCCAGTGCTTATTGTTGATGGGCAGGTTGATGAACTCATTGTGGGAACTAATGTGTTGAAGTCTCTGATTAGACAGTGAGTTTCTATGTGCTCACGCAGGTGCCCTAGAGCTGTGGCAACAAAAAATGCAACTTTATTTTGTCAGAATTATGTTGTATATCATTTTACTTGTATTGTATAGTGTGTTGTTAGGCACTGAATGTGTGCATGCAGCACCTGTTCTCTTTTGCCTGACCTTCAACTAGCAAGGTGCCCGAGAGCTGTGGCTGCACCAAGGGCTAACATCATTTTTTTGTCTCTTCGTGTGCAGGTCGAATAAAAATTATCCAACCATCAGAATTCCAGTTGTGGCAGTGTCCTAATTAAAAGTACACAACGCAGAACGAACCACGCTACATATGCATAATGATGTAGTAAACAACATCGCTCTGCGTGGGAACTTTTGGTGGGGGGGAAGTAGCCTTTATAAGTCTCCATGGTGGGTAAAGACCATCACTTCGTTGTCTTGTTGGGAATAGTAATAATTTGTGACAGTACGCATTGTATTAGTCTAACGGTTGTTTTTAATTTAGTTTCTCACATTAAACAGACATTTGAGAAGGATTTGAGAAGCGAATTGCTTGCAGTTGTACCTATGACGCACAGACACACTAAAGCTGTAAAGTGTAGTTAGAAAAGTCAATTTACATTATTTGCAGATGTGTTCCCTTTTATTTACAAATCGAAAAATGTAACATTTGAAATGAATGTGGCAGAACAGTTAAGCATAGAGTTCCTGTGGGAGTCTTCTCCTTCAGTCTTTTTGCCTCCTATGCCTCGTTTCCCATTAGATGGGATTTTCCCAATGCCAAGTTCACCTGAGACAGCCGCTATCCAGTGTCATGTGTTGCTGAATTACAGATCTCGCTATCCCAATGTCGCTGCTGTCCATGGTGCTGAAATATCCAATCTCGGCTATTTGCATACATAGGACCAACCACACTTGACACCACACACACAAGTTAATGCTAATATCACACACACTTTTGAACATTGCACAACCTGCAACAAGACACTGAAACAGCACTTAATTTCAAGTTTGTTTGTTTCTGAATAAAGATGCGAAGAATGAAATCAATGTGTGGAAGGAGATTGGACAATGTATAGGCATTCCCTATAGCTGTATTTGACTGGAGCATGATCAGATTGCTTTGTTTCAGCCAGAATGGAAATTTGGTCTGAGAAACTATGCCCATTATAGCATGACTATTTCAGACAGAATTCACTTAATATTGTCTGTAAAAATATAAATAAGGCAATGTTTATATGACCCCCTTTCAAACATTCACATATTTATCATTTTCTTGCAGATATACAGTACATTCAGAAAGTATTCATACCCCTTAACTTATTCCACATGTTGTTTTCTTACAGCCTGAATTCAAAATGGATTCAATTATAATATTTTCTCTCACGCAGCTACATACAATACCCCATAATGACAAAGTGAAAACACGTTTTTGAAATTTTTGCAAATGTATTGGAAATGAAATACAGAAATATCTCATTTATATAAGTATTCACACCCCTGAGTCGATTAAAGCTGTGTCTTTCTGGGTAAGTCTCCAAGAGCTTTGCACAACTGGATTGTAAAATATATGCAATATACATTATATAGACAGCCATTTTTTTTTTTTGCCATAAGTTTTCAAGCCGAATTAAGTCAAAACTGTAACTAAGCCACTCAGGAACATTCAATGTCATCTTGGTAAGCAACTCCAGTGAATATTTGGCCTTGTGTTTTAGGTTATTGTCCTGCTGAAGAGGGAATTTGTCTCCCAGTGTCTGTTGGAAAGCAGACTGAACCAGGTTTTCCTCTAGGATTCTGACTGTACTTAGCTCTATTCTGTTTCTTTTTATCCTAAAAAAGTCTCTAGTCCTTGCCAATGACATGCATACCCATAACATGATGCAGCCACCACCATGCTTGGAAATATGAAGAGTGGTACTCAGTGATGTGTTGTGTTGGATTTGCCCCAAACATTACACTTTGTATTCAGGACATAAAGTTAATTTCTTTGCCACATTATTTGCAGTTTTACTTTAGTGCCTTATTGCAAACACAATGCATGTAAGGTTTCCTTCTTTTACATTTACATTTTAGTCATTTAGCAGACGCTCTTATCCAGAGCGACTTACAGTTAGTGAGTGCATACTCTGTCAATTAGGTTAGTATTGTGGAGTAACTACAATGTTGATGATTCATCCTCAGTTTTCTCCTATCAAAGCCATTAAACTTTCTAACTGTTTTAAAGCCACCATTGGCCTCATGGTGAAATCCCTGATAGTTTTCCTTCCTCTCCGGCAGCTGAGTTAGGAAGGACGCCTGTATTTTTGTAGTGACTGGGTGTATTAATACACCATCCAAAGCGTAATTAATACCTTCACCATGCTCAAAGGAATATTCAATGTCTGCTTTAATTGTACCCATCTACCAAAAGGTGCCCTACTTTGCGAGGCATTGGAAAACCTCCCTGGTCTTTGTGGTTGAATCTATGTTTCAAATTCACTGCTGGACTGAGGGACCTTATAGATAATTGTATGTGTGGGGTACAGAGATTATGTAGTCGTTTGAAAATCACTATTATTGCACACATAGTGAGTCCATCTAACTGATTATGTGACTTGTTAAGCACATTTTTACTCCTGAGATTATTTAGGCTTGCCATAACAAAGGGGTTGAAAACTAATTGATTAGATTACTAGATACTAGACTCTGTCAATATGTTTTTGGAAATGGCTCTGCATTTCTTGCATACACATCATATTTATGTAAGGATTATGACGACCTTCTAAAAGGACAAAGCTGTTTATGTGTGTTCCCTTGTCTCCACTGTCACCACATCCCTCGATGTGTGCAAACAGAGCATCTATATCAGGGATGGGCAACTCCAGTCCTCGGGACCTGATTGGTGTTACACTTGTTCCCCAGCCCCAGCTAACACATTTGACTCTAATAATCAAGTACTCATGGGCTTCAGTTTAGAATGCCATAAGTTTAATCAGCTGTGTTTGCTAGGGATGGGGAAAAAGTGTGACACCACTCCGACCCCCAAGGACTGGAATTGTCCATCCCTGATCTATATGGTAGGACCAGTACCAGATTAATATGGAGGCGAAAGAAACGCACACCTATTTAGGCGAGGTGCTGGCTATCGGAGTAGAACACTTGAAAAAGAAAAGGAGAGCCGCACACTCTAGGAGCTCAGATGCAATAATTTAATAACTTAATAACCAACGTCAGGATACCCTGATGAAGACAGCTTGTCTGTCGAAACTTTGGTTATTAGGTTATTAAATTATTGCATCTGAGCTCCTAGAGTGTGCGGAAAAAGTGTGACACCACTCCGGCCCCCAAGGACAGGAATTGTCCATCCCTGATCTATATGGTAGGAACTGTACCAGACCTGAATGAATGTGTCTGTTTTGAATATTCACGGAGACAGAATGATGTGGTTGATAGCAGAGACGTCATGCCCAAAGGGGGCACAGGGTCACCTGCCCCCTCAGATTTGTGATGTTTAAATTTGTCTTGTTATTTTTTCTCTGTCATACTACTAACCATGAAGTTGGCTTTAGCTAGCCCAGATAGGATCCCATTCTCCCAACCTAATAACTACACTGAACAAAAATATTAACGCAATATGTAAAGTGTTGGTCCCATGTTTCATGAGCTGAAATAAAAGCGTGAAATATTTTGTTCGCACAAAAAGCTTATTTTTCTCAAATTGTGTGCACAAATTTGTTTACATCCCTGTAAGCGAGCATTTCTCCTTTGCCAAGATAATCCATCCACCTGACAAATATGGCATATCAAGAAGCTGATTAAACAGCATGATAATTACACAGGTGCACCTTGTGCTGAGGATAATAAAATGCCACTCTAAAATGTGCAGTTTTGTCACACAACACAATGCACAGATGTTTCAAGTTTTGAGGCAGCGTGCAATTGGCTTACGGACTGCAGGAATATCCACCAGAGCTGTTAACAGATACGTTTATGTTAATTTCTCAACCATAAGCCAAGGCGGCTTTAGAGAATTTGGCAGTACTTCTAACTGGCCTCACGACTTCAGACCACTTGTAAAGCAGCGTATGGGCGAGCTGTTGGCTGATGTCAACGTTGTGAATGCTCCATGGTGGCAGTGGGGTTATGGTATGGGCAGGCATAAGCTACAGACAATGAACACAATTGCATTTATCGATGACAATTTGAATGCACAGATATACCGTGGGATAGTGTACGTGCACAAAGTGAGTTTGTAACATGTATATCATTCTTACTTGTTGTTCTTTATATTTACTACCATTGCCTATTGTAAGTTGCCTCTCTGTGTTTTACTGTGTTGTGTAATACTCCGCAGGTAGCATTATGCCATTAATACAGCCCTTCCTTTGTTAATAGCGTTGTTGCTCTACTTGTGCTCTCAGTTATTGTGCATATTCATTACCCCTGTTATCTGTCCATTACAGGACCACTATCATTCCACTACCTTTCCATGTCCATTTCATCCGTGTGTGTCAATAAAGTATCCTTGAATGTAACTCTGAGGTTGCCTTATTCCCCTCTTACCGGGGGAGGTGAAAGCGCAACCTGGTCTCAGAACATTTCGTATTATTCTGTATGTACAAAGCTGTGATCAAGGCAAAGGGTGGCTACTTTGAAGAATCTCAAATCTGAAATATATTTTGATATGTGTAACACGTTTTGGGTTACTACATGATGCCATATGTGTTATTTAATAGTTTTGATGTCTTCACTATTATTCTACAATGTAGAAAATACACAAGACACAGAGGAGGAGAAACTATCCAACACCCTGGGAGAGAGAACGAGTGACCTCAGTCGAACTCACAGCCAGAAAGATGGGTTAGATACAGGAGAGGAGGAGGTTACCCCGGATGCCATCACCCCTGCTCCTGTGAACAAGGAATGAGAGGGGAAGCCTTCTAATCAGGCCAACGGGCAGGCGGAGCGAGAGGTCATAGTGATAGTGATTCACACCCAGAGAGAGACAGACAACCCATACAACCTCTTGGCTGAGATTAACCACACAGAGGTAGAGGCAGAGGGCCTTCAGGGCAAGCCAGTCAGCCTGCCTGCTCTGATCCTCAAGTCAATTGTATTTAAATTCATATTCATTAAAGATTTTTAGTCAAGACTTGAAAAGTGCCATTTATTTCAAATGATAATTATTCAGTGTCTGCAACCCTCAAGAACCAGGGTGAGTCTGGGTCCCCCTTTAACTGGGCAAACACAACTTGCATATTGTCATAGACTAGGCCGAAACGTTAATCTTTTAACCTTGCTTAAATAAAACAATGCATTTTTAATAGTGAGCAAGAGTTTTCTATGATGATTAAAGTTTTTTTGTCGCGCCCTCCACTTTTTTGTCAAATAATACATCTAAAAAAAATGTAATAAGTTAATTATTAAAAGCATTAAAATTGGGATTGGGATGTTTCCCACCTATTTATACAACCTACTCCACAAAGTTTAGAGAAATGTTCTGAAATTAATTAAGAATTAAACAGAAGAAAATCAGAATTGAAGGCAACTATAATGCAAAGAATTTAATGGTATATGGTTCAATCCTGTTTCTGGTCTAATGAATAGTTAATATTGTTCCTCCTCTTCCTTGTGGCAAGCGCAGCAGCACACTGCCCTCCAAAGCCTGCAAAAAAAACGCTGGACTGCCCCTTTCCTCGCCCTGGATGGAACATCCAGGGTCACGTCCTTGGTGACGTGTGGGGTGACGTCCAGGGTGACCACAGCAACATCCTCTGGAAAGGGACAAAAGCGGGACAGAATGTAAATAAATGCAAACCGTAGGTTCTAAACACTGGCCAGTTGAATGGGATCTTTTATTTCAGCTCATGAAACATGGGACCAACACTTTACATGTTATCATGATGAACGGCACCTGTCAGAGTGCTTTCTATAAGTCTTACTCACCTGCTTGGATGTCAGATGGCAGAGTGGCGTAGACGGCCACCATGAGAGGCTTTTCTTCAGGTGTGACGTCCACAACCTCCAAGAGTGAAGAAGCAGGGTATGCATCTGTGTTAGGGGTGAGGTCCACAAGCTCCAGGTGGGAAGAAGCAGGATCTGCCTCTGTGTTTGGGGTGATGTCCACAACCTCTAGGTGGGAAGAAGCCGGGTCTGCATCTGTGTTAGGGGTGATGTCCACAAACTCCAGGTGGGAAGAAGCAGGATCTGCCTCTGTGTTAGGGTTGATGTCCACAACCTTCAGGTGGGAAGAAGCCGGGTCTGCCTCTGTGTTTGGGGTGATGTCCATAAGCTCCAGGTGGGAAGAAGCCGGGTCTGTCTCTGTGTTAGGGGTGGTTTCCACAACCTCCTGATAGGAAGAAGCCGGGTCTAACTCTGTGTTAGGGGTGATGACCACAAACTTCAGGTGGGTAGAAGCCGTCTCAGCCTCTGTGTTAGGGGTGATGTCCACAAGCTCCTTGTGGGAAGAAGCCAGGTGTGCCTCTTTGTTAGGGGTGATGTCCACAACCTCCAGGTGGGAAGAAGCAAGGTGTGCCTCTTTGTTAGGGGTGATGTCCACAACCTCCAGGTGAGAAGAAGCCGGGTCTGCCTCTGTGTTAGGGGTGATGTCCACAACCTCCAGGTGGGAAGATGCTGGGTCTGCCTTTGAGTTATGGGTGATGTCAACAACCATACGGTGGGAAGAAGCAGGGTCTGACTCTGTGTTAGGGGTGATGTCCACAAACTTCAGGTGGGTAGAAACCGTCTCAGCCTCTGTGTTAGGGGTGACGTTCACAACCTCCAGGTGGGAAGAAGCCAGGTGTGCCTCTTTGTTAGGGTTGATGACCGCAATCTCTAGGTGGGAAGAACCCGGGTCTGCCTCTGTGTTAGGGGTGATGTCCACAAGCTCCTGATGGGAAGAAGCCAGGTGTGCCTCTGTGTTAGGGGTGATGTCCTCAACTTCCAGGTGGTAAGATACCGGGTCTGCCTCTGTGCTACGGGTTTTGTCAGCAGCCTCCAGGTGGGAAGAAGCCAGGTGTGCCTCTGTGTTAGGGGTGATGTCCAAAACCACTATGTGGGAAGAAGCCGGGTCTTCCTCTCTGCTACAGGTGATGTCAACAACATCTAGGTGGGGAGAAGCTGGGTCAAACTCTGTGTTAGGTGTGAATCCCTCAACCTCCAGGTGGGCAGAAGCCGGGTCTTTCTCTGTGTTAGGGGTGATGTCCACAACCTCCGGGTGGGAAGAAGCTGGGTCTGCCTCTCTGTTATGGGGGATTTCCACAACCTCCAGATGGGAAGAAGCCTGGTCTGCATCTGTGTTAGGGGTGACAATTAAAATCCTGATTGGCTCTACTACTACAAGGCACCAGGATGTCATGACAAAAGGCATCTGTCAGAGTGCTTTCTATGAGTGCTACTCACCTGCTTGGATATCAGCTGGTAGTGTGGCGGAGAAGGCCACCACTAGGACAGGGGGAACTCGCAGGGTGTCTGCAGTAGGCTGGAAGTAGCTTTTCACCTCGTCCGCCACAAAGGCACAGACAGAGCTCATAAAAAAAGGGGTCTTGAGGTCATCCAGGGAGAAGGACTGGCTGATTCTCCCGAGGATCGACCTCACAGAGTCAAAAGCAGCAGCCCGGGAGAAAGGGGTGTGAGGAGAAGAGGCCTTCAACGTGTTGGAGAGCTTCTCCCCTACGGCCACCACCATACTCACAGCCATCCCACTTAGGAGGATGGGGTGATCTGAATGGCCTTCCTCTGGCTGAAGCCACAGGGCCAGGAGGATCCTGGGCACCAGCTCCACCACCACCTGGGATGGGCTGAGCAGGTTGCTACAGGGCTTATTGGACAGCTTGTCCAGAATGCTCCTCACAGCTCTCTCCACGATGATGTGGACCTTGGGGTCGCTGAAATCAACAAAAAGCAGCAGAGAAAGCTAAACGATGTGCAATGTTCACACAGAGAACACTGCCCTAGTTATTTTCTGCATAGCTCCAGATGTGTAGATGAATGGAGCAAGCTGTATGCAGGGCAGTACATGGAACTCACATGTCAGCACCAGCTGGAGAGGTGGTGTGCATAGAGCGGCGGAGCTTGCAGACAGCCTTGTGCTCCATGTCAATCATTTTTAGGCAGGTGTTTACTTCCCAGGTCTGCCGTAGGAAACAGGAAGTCCCATTAGTGTAATTTCACAACAGATATATTCTGCTGTACTGACTAGTTGTTGAAAGGCTAGAAAGGAGCTCACTGACTGATAGTCTAAGTCTCTAACTCTCATTCTCTTACCAGCCGAGCGAGTTCGTTCCCCTCCTCCAGGGTTTCCTTCCACACCCTTCAAATAAAACACAAAGCATTTCAACTTTCCTGGCTTCCTATTTATCTGTTGTTTATTTTACCCACACCTCCTGGAGTGCTGCTGGTGACAGAGAATGGCAGTGAAGGTGAGAGCTGACGTGGTACTCACCTCTCCCTAAGGGATTTTTTGCCCTGAGACACCAGCCAGTCGCTCATGTGCTCCATGGTGACATGGGGCGAGACCTGGCCTCGACTCTGGAGCAGCAGATAGTGGACCATGAACTTCTTCTGCAAGATGAGGTAAGGTGTGAGACCGTGCCACTAAAGACCATATAATGTGCTTTCAGAAGGGCCTCTCGCAACATTTCACAACTGCTCATGTCTCACAATTTGCAAGTGATATTAAAAACTCTTATGACCATCTTCTCTAAACTGTCTTGAAATAAAACTCTTGTTTTGGGATTAAATCTATCTATTTTTTTCTGTGGTTACTTTTTTTGTGGGATGAATCTTACCTGTTTATTGTAATATGCTTCCTCCCAGCAGGCCTGCAGAGTCTGAAAATAAAGGCTGCTTCTACAGAATTCCTTTGAAGATAATTAAAACAATTATGCTTTATTAGGTACATTATGCACAGGCATTTACAGTATGCCAAAAGGAATATCTCCTAAGATTACCTTAGTGGGACCATAAGTGAACTCAGGAATGCTCCCAACCCTATCCATGGTCAGAGGGGGACGAAATGCAGCGCTATAAATATACGGGATGCTCTAGAGATAACAGGAATGACTTAAAGTCGCGAATGATCAATGCCTGTGGAGTCGTCCAATATGCTGCGCTGAGAATTGAGTTGTAGGCGATATTTGGATATGTTTGGCGCAATTTACATGTTTACATTCTATTGCCATGGAGAAATTGAGTTTCTAGAACCTGTTTTCTTCTATGTCTTTATTTCGTGAAATATTAAGATCTTTATTTTGTCATAATGTGTATATGAGGACGTTGGAGCCCGTTCCGATTCATGACGTGGTTATCCAGGTGCATGTTGCATAGACCTACTAATCCAACCTTGGCTTACAAGTTAAATTAAATTAGTATATATGCCTATACAAATCTATTGACCACATCCATTTAAATCAATGATTGTCAATTGAAAATGTGGTAGTTGTGTTATCCTGTGCGTGTCAGGGCTCCTCTTAAGCACGTTATTCCAATATTTCCTAGAATTGACGCAGGTTACACTTTTGCAAAACTACTCGGTTAAAAATAAGAGCATGAATGACAATAAAGGTATGACTTGAATTATATGTGTAGTAGTGTGATGTTGTTCCCCTAGATTATGCTCCAAATTGCACACAAGGACAGTTCAAGTAGTCCAGGTCAAGAGGGGATGTTAATAAATTAATAATAATAATAATTCAATGTGGTTTCTTTATTTAATTACAGCTGCATAGCTAATGTTATTTTTTGGTGTACAAACATTTTTATGTATCTAAATTGTAAATACACCTAATTGTAAAAGTTGTGTATATTTTGGTTTGGTCCATCGCGGGTTATCTGTATTTATGTACCCTCTTATTGTTCTCTTTTGCCTGACCTTCAACTAGTAAGGTATGTTGTCCTTGGCGCCGTAATTTGTCGATATAAAACTGTGGTAAAGTTACACAAAGTGCTGTTACGCAACTACAGGTTTTGTTACAATGTGGACAATATAAAGATGTATGTTAACAACTTTCACCGAGCTCGCTAATTAGGGTACCTATTGTAACTCGGGAGTATTTGGGTCAGTGTTTGAGTGAGTTTCTATGTGCTCACGCAGGTGCCCGAGAGCTGTGGCTGCACCAAGGGCTAAACTATTGTGTGTTGTCTCTTCGTGTACAGGTATGTCATTTATTTTGTCAGAATTATGTTGTATATCATTTTACTTGTATTGTATAGTGTGTTGTTAGGCACTGAATGTGTGCATGCAGCACCTGTTCTCTTTTGCCTGACCTTCAACTAGCAAGGTGCCCGAGAGCTGTGGCTGCACCAAGAGCTAACATATTGTGTGTTGTCTCTTCGTGTGCAGGTCGAATAAAAATTATCCAACCATCAGAATTCCAGTTGTGGCAGTGTCCTAATTACGTGACCTGCCGACTGGTCAGCTCAAGCCGACCGCCGGAGCTGTGCATGTGGATGAGGTGCACGACCTGCGCATGTGAATTTGTTGATGGCTTACTGTAAGTGAATATATACTGTAAACAGTGAAAGTGAATGTAGCATATTCATTAGATACAGGTATTCGTGCTTATTTGTATGTTTTGGATTAATTTGTTTATTGCATTTATTTTTTTTGGTATTTGAATGCGCTAAATTACATTGTATTTTAGTGCTCTGTTGAGCCATGGAAGATTCTCAAATCCATAAGACGTGTTATGGTGGGGATTTTAGTGTGGGTAGAGGGAGGGGTGTCCTTCCATTTACACCAATTGTACAGTCAGCTCCTGGGAGTAGAGCGTTTGCTAGTCCTGAGTTTGCAAGCACTGGGAGGGGTAGGCTGTTTGTTCCACCTGACCAGGGTATCCCACCTCTGTCTTTTGATGTACCATCATCCACAGTACTCGGTGATAATGGGACGCCTCCGAGTCAGCTTAGTGACCTTATTAAGCAGATTGGTTCAGAGATAGGAGAATCTATCAGAGCGAGTTTACTGCAGCCTGGGGTTTCAAGTCTTTCTCCTGCCCGTCCCCCTCACCAACCCCAGCAGTTTCCCCTGCCTGAGCAGTGTGGGTCAACCTTTATTGATGCGTCCAAGCTGAATCTGGTTGTGAAGTCAGATGTTAGTGCTCCACCTCTTTTTAGGGGTGATGGCTCAGATAAGTACTCTGTCCTGGAGTGGGAGGAGTTAATGGAAGTCTACCTAGAGAAGAGGGGTTACACTGGGTCTGGGAATGTTGGGGAGGTGATGTCTAGGCTCATGGGGAGGGCACGGGATGTGACCAAAGTCTGGAAGCGTAACAACCTTGTTGTCACAGATGTTAAGGCGGTGTTCAGTGTTTTCAAGCAACACTTTGGCGATACTGTCTGCTCAGGTATGCCATTAGCTGATTTCTATTCAATCAAACCATATGCTAATGAGGGTCCAATAGATTTCTGGATTAGGCTTAACAAAGCTGCAGAGGCAGCCGAACAGTACCTTGTGAGTGAGGGCAGGACCTTACCCAATCAGTGCTCAGAGTTGGCAGTCATGTTTGTACGCAACTGTCCTGATAAAGAGTTGGCCCAAGTGTTCAAGAGCAAACCCATTCGTGACTGGACAGCCAGTGAGGTACAGGATCGGTTGGATGAACTGTTAAGGGAACGTAAAGCATGTAGAACACAACTTTCACAGCAGGTTGCTGCTGTTTTTGACTGCCCTCAGGAGGGAGTGGGTCCTGTGAAAAGACCTAATGTGTCATCTTTTTCTCAATGTGGCCGTGAACCAGACCAGGCACCATCTGTATCTGAGGGTGGGACATTAAAGAAAGTTTTGACTTTGTTAGAGAAGGCTCTGGTCAGCAATACTCAGCAATACTCAGTCTGTGAGTGGCGCAGTGGTCTAAGGCACTGCATCGCAGTGCTAGCTGTGCCACTAGAGATCCTGGTTTGAATCCAGGCTCTGTCGTAGCCGGCTGCGACCGGGAGACCCATGGGGCGGCGCACAATTGGACCAGCGTCGCCTAGGGTAGTGGAGGGAATGGCCGGCTCAGTTCGTAGAGCATGGTGTTTGCAACGTGTCAAAGTCACGTCAATTCAAATCTGGTATTAGGAACAAAAGAGGTCAACACGACTTCTAAGATATACTAGTTATTTTAATTAATGCAAAAACCTTCAATGGTAAATATGATGTTTCGTATATACGGGCTCTTTGAAATACCTCGCAGGGCACTTAAGATAACTAAAACATTGTTTCAGATCCAATACTCAAATACTCTGACAGAGAAAGTTTCCCACTTCTCTGCTGGCCAATTAGAGTAAAGGACTGAATGTGGTTTAAACTTTACTCAGCCAATCCGTTGGTTCAGGTGTTGGTCCCATCTCCTCGGCGCCATTTGTTGCACACTTCAGCCAGGCACAAGTTTATCATAACAACCTGTCATAGTGAGAAGAGCCAGCTCCCTTAGACATCATTCCTACGTCCAAGGAAGGTTCACAGATCACAAAGAACCATCATAGTCTAGCATTTGGAGACACAATCCTTATCTCATTTTACCCCCTAAAACAGCTCTTCACATCAATCACAGCCTGCCAGGTGTCACAACCTACATTAGCCCAGTCAAGAATGCATTCTTTCTAAATTAGTCATCCCATCAATTTAGGAGAATAATAAATCCCCAATAATCCCCCTTTTCACACCTAATAAGGTGTGATTCAAAAAATAAGAAAACACAGATTGTCATTCATTATAATACAATACAAACAAAAAATCACACTTTTATTAATAGGCCATAATGATACTAAAAAATGTAAACCCTCAGTTCATCTACACCCAACTTGCAAATTGTTACCAGTCATCAAAGAACTTCAAACCATATAACACAGGATTAATAGAACACAAAACATAAAACTATTAACACATAAAACACAAACAAAGAAGGACATTTTGACTCCCTTTTGACACCCTCTAGGGTGTGATTCCAAAAATGTGAAAGGGAAAATGTAAGATTCCCTCTGTTGACACCATTTATGGTGTCACTCCAAATAACAGTTTGAACAGAATATAAACAACCCTGAGTATAACAGGATATGGAAATTAAATCACATCAAAAAATTAATAAACAAAAAATAATATTTCTAACCCTCTATTTCTCCCCTACACCTAACATGTACTGAGTTGGCTACCAGCCACCCAGGAATCCTTTACCTTCACCTCAGGAGGAATAAACAATCACAGTGGTTAGTAAAAACACAAGGTAATAAATGAGCAAAAACTGAAATTAAATGCGTGTATATATTTTACTAGGCAAACCATGGATCATCCAACTTGGTCTCAGAGTCAGTGGCAGAGTCACCCGCAACTTCCTGGGCTGGCAACAACGGCATCACTCCTGACACCCGCACCACTCCTACCACTGACTTCCTGAGACAGGGAATGATACAAGCAGCACAACACATCAACAATAAAAACACAATTACTAGGGTCAGAAACCCAGTAACCACCATAGAAGAATACTTACCGAACCAGTCACTTAACCAGGAGAACAGCCCACCACTCCCCACTCCAGCCATGCTCTTCATTTCTGCTGACAACCTTCCAGGCCAACTAGGGCCTTTGTGATGCTCCCGTCCGGGCTAGTATTGTTAGGAATAAACGTACAGCATTGTTCCCCAAACATCTTACACACACCCCCTTGGTTAGCAAGCAACATGTCAAGTGCTAGTCTATTTTGCCTAGCCACCCTAGAGGTGGCCTCTAGTTGTTCCGACATTCCAGTCAGGGCAGTGCGTGTATAGTTAACAAATCGCTGTTGGTTATAATAGATGTAATTTATCCAAGATCGCTGTTTAGCAGCATCTATGGCAGGTCCTATGATTGGCAACAAATGCCACAACCCATTATTCCTGTTGAGTGCCTGGAACTGTAATGGTACTCCCACAGGCACCCCCAACAGGTTAGAGTGGATCTCCTCTCCTGCTGACCATGGGGCACTACGTTTCCCCCGCCTCATTCTCTCTCTGTCTGGGGCTAGCTGGGCGATGCCCAAAAGTTGGTCTGAGGAAACATGAATAATGGTCAGAGGTATAATCAAACTGGCTAATGCACACGTGCCCTGCCAGTCCCCCTTTAGAATCGGGGTTAGTTTTCTATTTGGTCCACAGATCCACCACACATCAGCCACCCCTTTTGTCTGGGTTTTACCCTCTACTGGCCAAGTGCTGTTCATAGTTACATTCACAGCACAGTCCCCTGGTGGTAGCCTACCATAGTTAACACCCTTACCTGTTCCAGTAATGCAACTGTAATTACCTCCATAAGCCTGAACTCCTTCAGGTGCCTTTTGTGGGGGAACCTCAGGGAAAATCAAACTTAGGGCTTTGCACAGGGTGGTGTTTGGCAGTGAATGTTAGAACTCTTCCAATATGCACTGCCATCCTTCCCCTTCTCCTAAAGCGAATGGGTGGGTTGCCAACCCAGGTCTTGCATGCCCACAGATAACACAATTCTGCCTGACCAGTGTCCTAGCCGTATACCTCTTGTATGCCAACCACATATTTTCTTTCCCTTCATAGCCAGTTTCTGTCCCCAATTGGTCGCTGTCCGTTATATCCCTAACATTAATCACCCGAACGGGGTTTGGTACCTTAGTGGATTGAAGCTGAGCTGGTCCTGGAGTGGTGATGTGGTTCAACTGGGTCTGTCTCTCCCCAGCTGCAGGTTTGGGTGTGACCACGATGGTGAACACACCCATGGTGTCTGGTCCGGATCGTACTGCTGCTAAGGTGTACACACCTGCGTCTGTAAGTTTAATGTCTTGGATGGTTAGTAGGATTTCATCACCTTTACATGCACCCCCTTTTGACCCCTGCACACCCCTTATCATTGAAAACCTAGCTGCTTTAGAAGCATCTCCTATTACATATGGATAGCCTCTACGCCATTCCCAGAAGGTGCCAACATTTGTAATCATAAAATCCCAATATGGACACCACTTTCCCCCACACAGATAAGTACCTCTCTTTAACACATGGGGATACATTTTGTTACAGTTTTCCTTCTGGTTCCAATTGCAACCAGTGTCCCCAATTCCACTAGCCCTATTCCTCCATGACCAGATCTTACATGGTTCTAGGGACATCACTTGAGATTCCCCTTCCTGTAAGGTAATGACTATATTATGATACTGACTGGATGTCACTGTTCCCCATAGGGCCAGCCCCGCTAGTAACCATACCATCCTCCCCGTCTGCAGCCAAGTCCTGTTGTACTTGATCTAGAGTTCTTCCTGGAACTATATCTTTGGCACAATGTGTTCTGTGGTACCACACGTCCTTCTTACTCGTGTTTACCCTCAGCGAGTGACTTGATACCTCTTTCACCTGAAAAGGCCCTTCCCACCTTGGCTCCGTCCACTTCCTGGAATGCACCTTCACTCTCACCCAATCTCCCACCAGGATGTCTCTGTTCTCGTCCGTGGTTTCAACAGCAGGAGTGCGCACTTCCACCACCTGTTTAGACAATCTTTCAACAAGAGAAATTAGTGCCTGCATGTAGTCTGTATATCTGATTTTTGCAATATCTAGCCTAGCCTCTTCTCATCCATTGTGGTCCATCAATGTGTGCAATCCCATGTGCATGGGCAGAGTCTGTGTAGATGTCCACATTCTTTCCTTCACTTAGTTGTAGAGCTCTCCTCAACGGCCTAAGTTCAGCTAACTGTGCTGAAGCTTCATTGGGACCAAGTTTCTCTGCTTCCATTACTTCATGTCCTCCTTCTGTGTCTTGTTTCACCACTGCATAGGCAGCAGTGTTTCCTTCCTTTGGGTCCTTTGACCTGTAGCAGCATCCATCAGTGAACAGGGTGATTTTGTTCCCCTCCAAGGGTGAGTTTTGCAGGTCCATTCGGACTTTAATCTGTTTGGCTGCTCTATCCTCACAGACATGTGGTTCTCCAAAACCCATACCATCGGTCATATTGGTTGCTGTTGTCACATATGTAATGTGCTTTGCCGTGATGGCCTTTGTTATGCTGGATTTTCTTTTACTGGACATTGTGAAAAGTTTGGAGCCTATAAAAGCGGTCACCCCATGATCTGTATTGATTTCAAGTGGATGTCTCATCACAATGTGGGCTGTTTTACCTATAGCTTTTGCAATGGCAGCCATGTGTCTGGCACAGTCAGTCTGTCCTGTTTCAATGTTGTCCAGTTTCGCGCTATAGTAGTGTAACACTCTTCTTTCCCCCTTTTGTTTCTGATACAGGATGGAATGTACATAACCATCCTGCTCAGAAACATCCAAACAGAATGGCGTGGTGTAATCGGGTAAGGACAGTGCTTCAGCCTGTGCCAGCATCTGTTTGAGTTGGATTAAAGCTGCCTCTGCTTCCGGAGTCCACTTAAGGACTGCTGTGAGGTTTCTGTTTCCTGCTTCTCTCAAGATTGCCCGCAGTGGTTCCACTTTAAGACAGTATTCTGGCACATGCGTTCTGCTATATCCAGTAAGGCCAAGAAATGACAAAAGGTGTTGTACAGTAGTAGGTTTGGGATGTTCCAAGATGGAGGTCCTCTGAGCCACAGACACAGCTTGTCCCTTCCCTGACAGCACTCTTCCCAGGAACTGGACACTTCTCCGACAGCACTGCACTTTCTCTTTCTTTACCTTATATCCCTTTTTGGCCACCAACAGGAGAAGGGACTTGGTGGCCTGCAAACAAGACTCAGCAGTGGGTGCTGCCAACAGAAGATCATCAACGTATTGGAGTAGTGTCACCCCCTCAGGTAATGTTAGTTCTTCCAAGTGGCTCTTCAGGATAGCGTTGAAGATTCCCGGGGAATCACGGTAGCCTTGTGGAAGTCGGGAATACGTAAATTGCTGCCCTCTATAGGTAAATGCAAAAAGTGGTTGGGACTCTGGATGTAATGGGATGCAGAAAAATGCATTGGCGAGATCCACTACTGTAAACCAATCTTGGGTGGGTGAAATGTTCTGTAAGGCCAGATATGGGTCTGGTACAGGTCGAACATCTGGTACAGTTACTTCGTTGATTGGTCTGAAGTCCTGCACCATCCTCCATTTCCCAGTGTCACCTTTCTTTACTGGAAGGATGGGTGTATTCCACACAGAACAGGTTGGATATATAACCTGTCCTTTTTGGAGTCCTGATATCGTAGGCTCAATACCCCTCGTCTTCTCTTCACTGAGAGGGTATTGAGATTTGTGAACTGGGATAGTGAGTTCACTTCCTTCTCGAATGGAGACAACCACTGGTTCTACATCAACCAGCCCCACATCTTCAGCACTTGTTGTCCACAGTTCCTCTGGTAGTTGATTGAAAATGTTAGGAGTATCCGGATGATCAGTCATCTCCCTGCCATGGTAACGTGATCTCCTCACAACCTCTGGTTTTGACACATCATCCACATTGAGTTTAATTCTCCATACTTGATTTCCCTCAAGGAATGCGCTTTCCACTTTGTAACAAGAGGTTTTGTTCCACCGTAGGCAACTTGCTGCCTTTACCGCTGGTCCCAGAGATCTTGCCTCATATCCAAATCCCACGAGAAGGGTAACATGCGGCATAGAATCATTAGGAAGAGCAAACCATTTGTCTGTGAGTACCACGTCTCCATCCATGACCATGCAGCTGGTAGCCACTCCTTCTTTGAGTATGTACATATAATTGCTGGTCACAATCGGGCGCCTATCGTCCATTTCCTCCTCCCAGGCTTCATCCAAGTCCCTGGTATAGTTCATTGTCATGTGCGGAGGGTCCTCAGGTGGATAGTATGCATTTAAGGTCTGTATCCAGGCCTTCCATAGTTGGAACTCTCTGCATACTCGGGGAGCATCAGGGTCAGTATCCATGAGCTTCAGCCAGTAAACATATGCTTCCTCCTCATCTTCCTCGTTTAGGTGTGTTCCCACATATAGCATGTGAGGGGGGTCGGAGAGTTTTTTCATGATTACTGGCATGAGATCATCTATGGGCGTGATGGATGCATGTAAACCCTCCTGGTTACAATAGATACTACATCCCAGTTTGGAAAGCAGGTCCCTCCCCATGAGCCCCATTGAGCATTCCGGGTTGTATAGAAACTGATGGGTAACCTGTTGGTCATCCCATACAACCTCCAATGGAACTGTGTATGGCTTTCTCATTATAGCCCCAGAAACCCCAGAGAAAGCTTGTGTTTTGGTAGTGAGTTGATATGTTGCTTGTACAGAAGACCATGTACATCCTGTATCAATCAGCATATTATGTTGTCTTCCTCCAATTGAACATGTCACTATCGGCTCTGAACCTGGTGGGAAAGTGTAAATGTTGGTGGTGGGATCCTTATGGGTTTCTGGGCAGCTTCATTGGTAATTGTGTTCATCACCCAGCCATGACATGCTGGGCAGGAAGGCAGCGTTAGGCACTGCTGGGTCTTGTTTTCGGTTCTGCTGTTGTGGTGGTTGGTGCTGCTGGACTGGCATTCCTCCTCCTTGCCAGTTTCCCCATCCTTGTTGGTATCTCGGTGCTTGTCTTCTGGACTGTCCCATGTAACCCCTCCCTCTTTGTTGTCCCTGTCTTGGGAGATAACAGTGTCTTGCCAGGTGGCCATGCATCCCACAGTTAAAACACCCTTGGTCAGCGTATCTAGGGGTGTATCCCTGTTGTCGTGGTGGTATATAGGATTGCTGGTATGCGGGTGCACCATATCCAGGAGGACCAGAAGGTGCCATCATTTCCGTCATTGCCTGTATTACAGCAGTAACTGCAGCAGTAGTATCATTTCCGGGTGCAGGAGTGGTAGGATTAGATGTTGGGGTACTGGTTACCACCATTTGTTTTCCCGGCTTGTCCTCTGTCAGTTGCTTCTTCAGAACCTTTTTCTGAAGTTGTTTGAGTTCATCCTCTTCCTTTCGCTTACCCTCTCTCCATCGTTCCACATGGTGTTGTGCTATCTCGGTAAATTCCGGAATTGATTTTGCGGTGATTGCCACAACTTTTTCACATTCAGCTCGAGCCTGATCCGGGAGTCCCCCCAAGCAGTTTGTCAGGAAGAGGTGCTTCATGGTGTCTTTTCCTGGTTCTTCATTCCATGCTTGCCTCCAGAGGCACTTAGCCCTCTTCATGTATGCTGGTATGGTTTCATCGTCATTCAATATCAGAGTTCTCATCAGTTCGGGTCTGGCCTGGGTAGGATACTTCCTCCTTATGACATTCCATACGTCACTGCGGTGGGGGTCAAATCTTGTAGCCGACCACACTTGCCCTCTCAGTCCCCCAGAGGTCATTATCTCTCTGCATTCCTGGTCTCCCATACACCTGTTCATTACAGTAACCATATCACCTATGGTGAGTTCATCCGCTGCTGTGAGACTCTCAAAAGACTTCACCCATCTGTGTCCAGATTCATCAGGTTGGGGGAGACTGTCCACCAGTGTCTGTATGTCTCTGTGAGACCATGGCTTGTAAACTGAGACCCCCCCTGGGGTCTCCCTCAACGGGTACTGCCCCCCTTTGTGTCCTTCTCTGGACTGGGCCCTGGCTCGGGTATGGTATGCAGGTCCATCATTGTTGTCCCATATGTCTCCATCAAAAGCTCCACATATTAGTTTTTGTTGTTTCCCTCTTTCCTCCTCACTCTCTTCCCCATCTCTGAGGTCAATACAGTGTCCCCTTACTGGTGAGCGTTCACTTTCACTTCCGTTCTTGTTCGCTTTGAGCTCCATTTTTTACTTTTGCAATTGTGCTTCCTGGTGTCGTACTTCCTCTTTTATCATCTTCAACTCTTCCAGTCGTTCTTCATCTCTCTGTCTCTCAAGTCTCTCCCTCCTTTCCCCTTCTTCAGCATCCTTGTTTCGTTGCCACTCCCCCTGGGCTAGACCACCTCTTACGTTTCCTCCAGTTAGGCTCATTCTCTCTTCCTTCTCACTCTCACCGTCACCGTAAATACTCCCTCCTCCTTCTGTTCCGCATCTGTTCCCTGTCTCTCCCTCAATTCTACTCAGTTCAAACACTCCTTTTTCTAGCGCTCTTGCAGCTTTTAGAAGTACATCCACTTCTCCCCTTCTGTCAGTCATATCGCTCTTTCTGACCCACACTCCTTCTTCCCCCTCATCTGTCCTTTGTTGATAGTGGACTTTTCCCGCTATATCCAGAACCGGAGCCATTGTTTTTGGGTGGTCTTCATATGGTGGTGGCGCTGTTGGTAAGGGTGGGTATAAACGGGTCCTTTCCTTTTGTCCTGTTTTCTCCGCACACAGTTTCTTCAATTTTCCAAGCATTGCTAGGCCAATCCTCTCCTTTAGCTTTGCTTTCTCCATTGCGTCTTTAATTTTGCCACTGCGGGGCTCTCCTTCACTTTTCCATTCGCCTTCTGCTTTCTGGGTTTTCCGTTTCAACGTCTCCAGTATTCTCCCTGGTTCGCCTTCTACAGGCACTCCATCGGGGGACAGTATACAACCATCGTCTATCCATTCTCTATAAAGTTTTTCTCCTCGCCTGCTCCATT
Source organism: Coregonus lavaretus (assembly GCF_964263955.1). Lineage (NCBI taxonomy): Eukaryota > Metazoa > Chordata > Actinopteri > Salmoniformes > Salmonidae > Coregonus > Coregonus lavaretus. The sequence goes on from NW_028164966.1 coordinate 22,798, forward strand.
CTTTTCCATCTTTTCCTCCGTTTGTTTCAAGTGTGGATTTTAGAGCCTTCAATATTCTTTCCGCTTCTCCGCTGGTAGTCATGTTTTTTTCGTTTTAATTTGTAATATTCGTCCGCTATTTAGTTATTTAAAGTACATCTATCTATTATTCCCACCTAATTAGTTAAACTCGGCGCCAGGTTATTTCAACCTTAATTGTTTGAAAGCAGTATTCTTACAGTGCCACACATCAAATGGTAAATTGAAGGAATAAACCCAATTGTTTCAATTATTTAACCAATGTGGCGATACATCAAATTAAACGCCACACATCAAATGGTAAATTGAAGGAATAAACCCAATTGTTTCAATTATTTAACCAATGTGGCGATACATCAAATTAAACGCCACACATCAATTGGTAAATTGAAGGAATAAACCCAATTGTTTCAATTATTTAACCAATGTGGCGATACATCAAATTAAACGCCACACATCAATTGGTAAATTGAACGAATAAACCCAAGTTTTTCAATAATTTAACCAATGTGGTGATACATCAAATTAAACGCCACACATCAATTGGTAAATTGAACGAATAAACCCAAGTTTTTCAATTATTTAACCAATGGTTGATACATCAAATTAAACGCCACACCATATCACTTCAATTTACTTATTTAAAAGCAGTATTACGCTATGTCAAACATCAAATGTTATATTTCAAATATATCAGTTCAAACGTTTTAGTTCAGTCACACTCATTCATCACTTTTCATTTCATGTTTTCGATTGTTACTGACGGGTTATATGGTTTGAGTAAACACAAATCCAACATTTATTCCCAAATTATACCGTTTGGACAGCCACAAACGTCTTTTGATTCCCAATTTGTTTTCTATCAAGGTATACAGGTTTATCATTCACACTTTCATGCATACGACAACACTCGCACTGTCTAACTTTTATAGTACCTCCTATGGGTGTCTTTTGTTAACGTTTGCACACTTTAAACTTTATTTCCTAATTGTAATTCTCATCATTTACTGTTTTAAAATATTCTTTGTATTCACAGTCAAAAATGGTACACAGTTAAACGTAGTATACAGTTATCACACAGCAAAAATAGTACACAGTTATCGCACTCACTCACAATACACAGTCATAATCCTATCATACAGTCAAATATGTCACACAGTCATAAATGACACACTTATATTCCACACACAATCTATTTGGGCACACAGCCGCGTCTATTTTATTCAAAACACTGTGCTGAACCTAGCCGCAACCCTTAGTTACGGACCTTGCCAGTCACCAGTATTATCAAAAATTTCCCGAACCTAGCCGTATCTCAGTTACGGACCTTGCCGGTATAATTCTTCAAACCTTAGTCGTACTGTCGTAGTTACGAACCTTGCCGATAGCAATTATTTAAACCAATTATTCCCTATATCTTCCGAACCTTAGCCGTATTGTCGCAATTACGGACCTTGCCGGTAGATGTCAGTATTGTCTCCTGAACCTAGCCGTATCTCACGGACCTTGCCGGTAGAACCAATACTCTCTGGTACCATGGTTTAAACATCACATTTACTAAAGGCTTGCATGTCACAATATTGTGCTTATCTACTCATAATAGTTTCATAATTGAGTTCACTTACATCAGACAGGTGTTTCACAAAATTAATTTGGATAAAGCCAATGTGCAGATCTTTAGTTATTTAACAATAGGTATCTGCTTACCTTTTTAGAAGCCCGGGCAGTTTGTGAAACACACGGTTCGATGAAAGAGGTGACCAAATGGGCCGGACAGTATCCAGCGAAGTCCCTTCTACCAGATCACGTCGGGGTCACCAATTGTCAAAGTCGCGTCAATTCAAATCTGGTATTAGGAACAAAAGAGGTCAACACGACTTCTAAGATATACTAGTTATTTTAATTAATGCAAAAAACTTCAATGGTAAATATGATGTTTCGTATATACGGGCTCTTTGAAATACCTCGCAGGGCACTTCAGAGAACTAAAACATTGTTTCAGATCCAATACTCAAATACTCTGACAGAGAAAGTTTCCCACTTCTCTGCTGGCCAATTAGAGTAAAGGAATGAGTGTGGTTTTAACTTTACTCAGCCAATCCGTTGGTTCAGGTGTTGGTCCCATCTCCTCGGCGCCATTTGTTGCACACTTCAGCCAGGCACAAGTTTATCATAACAACCTGTCATAGTGAGAAGAGCCAGCTCCCTTAGACCTCATTCCTACGTCCAAGGAAGGTTCACAGATCACAAAGAACCAGCATAGTCTAGCATTTGGAGAAACAATCCTTATCTCATTTTACCCCCTAAAACAGCTCTTCACATCAATCACAGCCTGCCAGGTGTCACAACCTACATTAGCCCAGTCAAGAATGCATTCTTTCTAAGTTAGTCATCCCATCAATTTAGGAGAATAATAAATCCCCAATAAACGCCAGGGTTGTAGGTTCGATTCCCACGGGGGGTATGAAAAAAAAAAAAGTAACGTATGCACTAACTGTAAGTCGCTCTGGATAAGAGCGTCTGCTAAATGACTTAAACATGTTAAATGTAGAGGGCCCCGTAAACAGTTCCACAAACGTCAGCATGAGTGCTCTGACTGTGGAAGCACTAATCACTGGACCAAAGCTCACTGTCAGATGCACCAGCTGTGCGTCAAGTGCTTTTCTCCGGGCCACATGAGCTTTGACTGTAGTGAGGCTGGGCAGCGACAGAACCCTGGATGTGGACAGACTGGCAGGTCTCAGGAAAACTAGAAAGCCTCCGTTCTGAGGAGGGCAATGTGGGGCATTCTTATTTTTCCTCCACTGATGATGATATCCAATCTGTTTATTCTTACTTTTGTGAGTCAGTACCCAAGAACAACACAGTCATTTTTCAGAACACAATGAGAATTACTCAGAATGACAGTTTGTTTTACACCACTGTGCTAGTACAGGATAAAGTTGAGCTGAAGGGGATGTTAGATAGTGGGTCCATGGCTACTACTCTGCGCGCAGATATTGTACCTCGGTTGAGGGAGGCAGGAGTGGTAGAGGGGAACTTTCTAGCTCCTTCAGACATCATCCTGGTGGGTTGTGGTGGGAACAAACTAGCCCAGTGGGCATGTGACTTAAAAATTCAACTTTATGGCTTCTGTTATGTAGTCCCAGTGCTTATTGTTGATGGGCAGGTTGATTAACTCATTGTGGGAACTAATGTGTTGAAGTCTCTGATTAGACAGTGATTTTCTATGTGCTCACGCAGGTGCCCGAGAGCTGTGGCTGCACCAAGGGCTAAGCTATTGTGTGTTGTCTCTTCGTGTACAGGTATGTCATTTATTTTGTCAGAATTATGTTGTATATCATTTTACTTGTATTGTATAGTGTGTTGTTAGGCACTGAATGTGTCCCCTGTCGGTCTGTCCCCCTGTCGGTCTGTCCCCTGTCGGTCTGTCCCCTGTCGGTCTGTCCCCCTGTCAGTCTGTCACCTGTTTTTCTGTCTGTGTCCCAGGAGCCAGAGTAAATGCCAAAGACAACAAGTGGCTCACTCCTCTGCACCGGGCCGTGGCTTCCTGCAGTGAGGTACGTGTACTGATACTGTCAGCCCTCACACACACTCCTGTGCATATGTGTTTGACTGTTAAGTGTGTTGTGATTTTTAAATGCACTTTAAACAAAGTTGAACATGATTTGAACTGTGTTCCTGTAGGAGGCTGTCCAGGTGTTATTGAAACACTCTACTGACGTGAACGCCAGGGACAAGAACTGGCAAACGCCGCTCCACATCGCTGCGGCCAATAAGGCAGTCCGCTGTGCCGAGGCCCTGGTCCCTCTCCTCAGCAACGTGAACGTGTCAGACCGGGCCGGGCGCACGGCGCTGCACCATGCAGCCTTCAGTGGACACCAGGAGGTTAGCAATTAGCATGGACATGATTACACACTGTAGTCTACACTTTATACCTGTCCTATCCCCACGTTGAGCTTACTGTGCATCCGATTACTTATATTGGTTGAATGTAGGGCTGTGACGGTAATTGGATAACCGTGACATTGACGGTTTTGGATGAAGAACGCCATGAAAATAAAATAACCGTCAAAACCAAGTATGATTTTCTCTCCATAAAATGTTTTATCACCTTTTATTTTAATGTAGATATACTTTATCCATAGCGGGAGTGTTAACTCTTGATTATATGGTATTGTTTTGCTGACTTAGTTGGAGGAGATATAGACAGTTTAATAGATGGACTATCTTTTGATGCACCGCAATCACCAAATCTGCTCTATGTGCGAATAGGAGAGAATCTTTGAAGGTCAATTCAGGTTAATTGAAGAGGGGGGGTAAGGTGAAAAGTGGGGACCGGGGGTAACTATAGTACCTCTAGATCTATAGCCTACAGGCTGGGGGTGGGTGGGTAGCCTCTGACCTCTGACCTTCACCTCTGACCTTTTTCATTGTTACAGTAGATCAGAGGAGTGAGGTGAAAAAGATGGCTCTCATTGCAAAAAAAAACCCATAACAACCTGTTTGGGCACATTTCAGTTTCACACCTAATGACGATGGAGAACCAGATGACTTGGCCAGCCTGTTTGCAGAATATGCGCCAAACCCATAGGCTACCTACTAAGAATTCCAGCACCACAAACGGGACACCGATAAGTGGCGAGCACTGCCAGACACTGGAACTCGTTATTTAGTCATAGGAATGGTGCCTTTACGAACGGTGGAGAAACCCGCCTTCAAATAAATGCTCTGGAAATTTGACAGACTATACGAGTTACCGGGGAGAAAGTATTTGTCTCAAACAGCGGTCCCTACCTTGTTCAACAAGGTGAAGGGGGAGGTTCAGACAGAGCTAAAGGACGTAGATTTGTTTATTTTTGCACTGAATACGGACATGTGGTCAAGTGTAAATATGACTCCTTACATGAACCTAACAGTGCACTATCTGACGAAAGACTGGACACTGAAATCCAACTGTTTGGAAACAACCTACATTCCGGAATACCACACAGCCGACAAACTCTCCGAAGCCCTGCGTTCGGAATTCCTTGACTGGGCCCTTGATGAAAATCTAATGTCCTGTATCGCCACAGACAACAGGGCCAACATTGTGGCTGAAGTGAGGCAACTGAACTGGCCTTGGCTAAATTGCTTTGGCCACAATCTCCATCTCGCTGTCACCATCAATGTGAAGCTAGAGCACAGGCCGTGTTCTAGGCCTATGTAGAACTCTGGTGGGCACTTTTTAGCAGAGCTGGCGATTTAACAGGGGGACCTAGTAAGGCCCAGACCGAGCTGAACCTCCCAATTCACAACCTCATTCTTGTGAGAAATTAAGTTTTAATAACTAAGCTGTAATAACCATTTATAGGCTATTCAATATTAAAAGAATAAGCTATGCAAAATGATTGTTCATGAATAATTGTAATTCAGATGCCCGAGCAAATAAACAAACAAAATAGGCTAGTTTCCTTGAATCACTTAATGTTGCATTACCATAGGCCCATTGTTTTATTTAGCCAATCATACTCTAATTAAACCACTGATTATAATGAGTTAATAATGAGAATATAGAACATATTCTGGGAATCCTACATGTTACGTGTGTATACTATACCAGAAAGCATGATCATTAGCTTCTTCTGGATTGTTTTAAATCGCGTAGCCTGTCGGAAGGCAGCGGGTGCGGCGAATAGGCTTCCAAATAGATGACTGTTGAGTTGTGAATGTCAGTGAACGAGAGGCTCAACCAGGCATATCGCAATTTTTCAAAATACAATGGAGGGAAAACAGTTTGGAAAGCAATTGGCTTATTGCTTCAAAGAGAAGAAGATGAAAATACTAATGTCTTTTTAATGATCAAAATCCTCAACTTAATTGAGGGAACAGTATCATTGGCATCGGCTATATCCCTGGTGAGTGTGCATATTCACTGTCTTTATCACTGGGTCAGTGCCACTTGAAAGTCGTGTTGAAAAATATTCTGCTAATCTCTCTAGTCATATAAAGTGTAGTAGAATTGCGTGATTTTAAAATAATAAAAGGCCACATTTTTCCAGTGAAAAGAAACCTACTCCACCACCCGCTGCATTGAACAGCCTGTGATTGAGTTATATTATTAGCCTAAATTATGACTATCCAATTTACTAATCACATTAGGAATAGTCAGCTATTTTACATAAGTTCCGAGCTGGTCATGGGTGCACTTCAGCCACGCTCAAGGTCCTAAACGATATTATAACCGCGATTGATAATAGACAGTACTGTGCAGCCGTCTTCATCGACCTGGCCAAGGCTTTCGACTCTGTCAACCACCGCATTCTTATTGGCAGACTAAATAGCCTTGGTTTCTCAAATGACTGCCTCGCCTGGTTCACCAACTACTTCTCAGATAGAGTTCAGTGTGTCAAATCGGAGGGCCTGTTGTCTGGACCTATGGCAGTCTCTATGGGGGTGCCACAGGGTTCAATTCTTGGGCCGACACTTTTCTCCTTGTATATCAATGATGTCGCTCTTGCTGCTGGTGACTCTCAGATCCACCTCTACGCAGACGACACCATTTTGTATACATCTGGCCCTTCATTGGACACTGTGTTAACAAACCTCCAAACGAGCTTCAATGCCATACAACACTCCTTCAGTAGCCTCCAACTGCTCTTAAACACTAGTAAAACTAAATGTATGCTTTTCAATCGAACGCTGCTGGCAGCCGCCCACCCGACTAGAATCACCACTCTCGACGGGTCTGACCTAGAGTATGTGGACAACTACAAATACCTAGGTGTCTGGTTAGACTGTAAACTCTCCTTCCAGACTCACATAAAGAATCTCCAATCCAAAGTTAAATCTAGAATCGGCTTCCTATTTCGCAACAAAGCCTCCTTCACTCATGCTGCCAAACATGCCCTCGTAAAACGGACTATCCTACCGATCCTTGACTTCGGCGATGTCATTTACAAAATAGCCTCCAACACTCTACTCAGCAAACTGGATGTAGTCTATCACAGTGCCATCCGTTTTGTCTCCAAAGCCCCATACACTACCCACCACTGTGACCTGTACGCTCTTGTTGGCTGGTCCTCACTACATGTTCGTCGTCAAACCCACTGGCTCCAGGCCATCTATAAATCACTGCTAGGCAAATCCCTGCCTTATCTTAGCTCATTGGTCACCATAGCAGAACCCACCCGTAGTCTGCGCTCCAGCAGGTATATCTCACTGGTCATTCCCAAAGCCAACACCTCCTTTGGCCGCCATTCCTTCCAGTTCTCTGCTGCCAATGACTGGAACGAATTGCAAAAATCTCTGAAGCTGGAGACTCTTATCTCCCTCACTAACTTTAAGCATCAGTTGTCAGAGCACCTTACCGATCACTGCACCTGTACACAGCCCATCTGAAATTAGGCCACCCAACTACCTCATCCCTATATTGTTATTTATTTTGCTCTTTTGCACCCCGGTATCTCTATTTGCACATAATCTCTTGCACATCTAGCATTCCAGTGTTAATACTATTGTAATTATTTTGCACTATAGCCTATTTATTGCCTTACCTCCATAACTTGCTACATTTGCACACACTGTATATATATTTTCTGTTGTATTTTTGACTTTATGTTTTTTTACCCCATATGTAACTCTGTGTTGTTTTTATCGCACTGCTTTGCTTTATCTTGGCCAGGTCGCAGTTGTAAATGAGAACTTGTTCTCAACTGGCTTACCTGGTTAAATAAAGGTGAAAACAAAAAACAAAACAAAAATATGTTTGCAAATGTGATGATGCATGGAATGCTTGATATTTTTCATGGAGAAAATTAGCTTCCCCAAAATTGAGAGCAAGACTGGCCTAAACGCGCTAATGTTTTCCTTTGCTAATGTCCGTCCCGCCCCCCTGTCAGCTGTCAGTTTTGTCGATGACCACGTACATAAGACACGCCAATCACCGACACCTGAAGTTCCATGACCATCACAGCCCTAGTTGTATGCTTGAGTTTGTTCAGAGGAGGCTTTGAATAAAATCCGATCTGAGTGTGAAATGCCTTACTGAGGGTAAATGGAAGCTCCTCTTGTGCCCGGCTCAGCCTTATACGGTTTAAGGTACTTTACCGTATCCATTTCAGTAAGGCCAGATTGTCCAAATTCTACCCAAATATTGATGGTACATGTGACAGGTGTAAAAGCTCCTTGGTGGACTTGACCCACATGTTCTGGTCCTGTCCCCGTCTGGCAGATTATTTGTCCACTATTTAAAACCCTTTCTGAAGCATTTGATATAAAGTTGCAGCCTAGTGCAGAAATTGCTATTTTTGGAGTACCAAACAACAATCCTTCTCTGACCAATAGACAGCTAGATGCCATTGCCTTTGCCTCCCTGTTAGCCCGCAGAAGGATTTTATTGGATTGGAAATCTATCAATCCTCCCTTAGCCTCTCTTTGGCTCGAAGATCTGAAGCTGTTCCTAAAATGAGAAAAAATGAAGTTACCATTCGAGGGTCAACCAACTCATTTTATTCCTCCTGGGACCCGATGATATCCTATTTTGAACAGCTCCAAACACTTCCTCCAGATTAGTACTCTTGGCCCCACCTTGAGATTACTGCTATATAGGCCTATAAAATCACTTAATCACCTGAAATTGTTAGGCTATTACATTTTTGCTTGAAGTAACGTTGTTGTATACTTTTGTTTTGTTTTCTGACATGTAAGTCAATTACTTTCCCTTTCTTTTTAAATGTGTTTGGAGGCATTCTGGGGAGAGGGGGAGGTCAAAGGGGGACTAAAAGGGGAGAAATGTACCATGTCTTTACATGTTATCTTTCATTCATTGTGAATACAAAATATATTTTTTAAAGGGGAGGCTTTGAAGCCAGATTTAGCGGATTTTGCTGTTTAGTTTTCCTCAACCTGTGTTTTGTTTCGCTCTCCTCTCCCTGTTAGATGGTGAGGCTGCTTCTCTCCAGAGGAGCCAACATTAATGCCTTTGACAAGAAGGATCGCCGAGCAATCCACTGGGCTGCTTACATGGGTGATGAGTTTACCACATCATTTACATTCTGACTAATGTCCTTTATACCAATGAATGAATGAATGAATGGACTGTGTGTTAGTCTCACAGCTCAGCTGTATGAGCCACGTCTAGTGTGTTATTATGTCAGAATCATGTACTTAGTAGGTTGATTAGATGTTTTCAGTTGTACTAACATGATGTAGGTGTTGCTTATGGTGCTGTGTACCACTGTAAACTAATCTATCTCTCCCTCTCTCTGCCTATCTCTCTGTGTTTGTATCTCTGTTTCTCTCTTAACCCCCTTACTATCTCCCTCCCCTTCTCTCTCTCTCTCTCTCTCTCTCTCTCTCTCTCTCTCTCTCTCTCTCTCTCTCTCTCTCTCTCTCTCTCTCTCTCTCTCTCTCTCTCTCTCTCTCTCTCTCTATTTATCCCTCCCCCTCTCTCTCTACCATAGGGCACATTGAGGTGGTGAAACTTCTGGCCTCTCATGGATCAGAGGTGTCCTGTAAAGACAAGAAGGCCTACACCCCTCTCCACTCTGCAGCCTCCAGTGGAATGATCAGTGTGGTCAAGTACCTCCTGGACCTTGGAGTGGATGTGAGTCAACACGCATTCAAATGTGTAGTCACTGTTCAATTACAACTCAATGAAAATACAGAGCTCTAGTGGGTTGGCGAATGATTTCCTTTCAAGTAATGAAGAGATGGAGGTTGGAGCCAGTGTTTTGGGCCAGGGGGTTTTCAGAACCAAGTGACCTGATCAGGAATGTATTGTTTTGTTCCCCCCCCCCCCCTCTCTCTCTCCACTCTTTTCCCTCCCTTGCTCCCTCCAGATAAATGAGCCCAATGGTTACGGTAACACCCCCCTCCACGTGGCATGCTACAACGGGCAGGACGTGGTGGTGAATGAGCTGATCGAGTGCGGCGCCAACGTGAACCAGGTGAACGAGAAGGGTTTCGCCCCACTCCACTTCACGGCCGCCTTGCGCCATGGGGCGCTCTGCTTGGAGCTGCTGGTGGGCAACGGGGCCCTCGTCAACATCAAGGTGAGGAGACCGGATGACCAACACTGTGTCTGAACTAAATAACACCCTATTCCCTATGTAGTGCACTACTTTTGACCAGGGGCCCATAGAGCAAGGAGCCGTGGTGGCACTGCCTGTGTCCCAAATGGCACCCTGTTCCCTTTATAAGTACACTACTTTGGTTCAAAAAGTAGTTCACTATGAAGAGAATAGGGTGCCATTTGGGACGCACACACTGACGCAGCACATGGCTTAGTATTTGGCCCTGGTCTACATTCAAATACCAATGGAATAGGCCTAACAATGCAAACTAAATGCAATCAAGCGCTCCTCCAATACGTGTTTGATTTTGCCTGTGGTCAGCAGCACAGACTGCCGTGTGAACCATCTTTGTCTTTCTATCTGCAGAGTAAAGATGGAAAGACCCCCCTCCACATGACGGCCATCCACGGACGCTTCTCCAGATCTCAAGCCATCATCCAGAATGGTGAGTCGCTGTGAATGCTCTCAACTGAATATATATGAACCAGTAGGCTCTTCAGCATTGTCTTTAGTCTTCAAACCATGATTCACTGGCACAGAGCAATGTTACTTGCAATGTGGTTGAACATAATGCTTCATGATGCCTCTTGGGTCAAGTGGTTGACGTGTGTGTGTGTGTGTGTGTGTGTTCTGTAGGTGCTGAGATCGACTGTGAAGATAAGAATGGAAACACACCCCTGCACATCTCTGCTCGCTACGGCCACGAGTTACTCATCAATACACTCATCACGAACGGAGCTGACACAGCCAAGTGAGAACACACACAGTTTCCAGCAATAATGCAACATGCATCTGCAATTCTGTCATTGACCGAATAGCCGCTTGGAGACTATGCTCAACACATTGTGGTGTGTGGGGGGTTGATAGACAGGGCATTGCAGCATGCTGATGTGTTGATCTGCTGTGGGGTTTAATGAGGACTGTGATGTGGTGCTGTTTCCAATCTTAGCTGAATGAACTGTAAGTCGCTCTGGATAAGAGTGTCTGCTTAAAGTCTAAAATGTAAAAATGTGTTGCAGGCGAGGCGTCCATGGGATGTTCCCCCTCCACCTGGCTGCTCTCAGTGGGTTCTCTGACTGCTGTCGGAAGCTCCTCTCATCAGGCTTTGATATAGACACCCCTGACGACTTTGGAAGGACCTGTTTACATGCTGCAGCAGCTGGAGGGTGAGTGGACTGGTCCAGGCTTTACACCAAGGAATATTTAGTTCATGAACTGTAAAGCCACCAGAAAGAACAAACACATATTCACACTCTTACATTTCACATGGTTTAGCAGTATTGTTTAGAGTTATTTAAAAAATCGTATAGATCATTAGTGCGGTATCATTTCTGTATAATGTGGTTCCATGCCATGGTGGTATTGACTTGAGCTCTGGTCTAAATTGTCTTTATATCTTCTTGAAAGAGAAGCCTGCAAACTGCTCTTGCTAGTATCACTTTTTATTATTGCTTTTAGTAGCATTATAAAAACAGTGATACTAGCAAGAGCAGTGTACGGGTTTCTCTTTTCTTTCAGGTTCTCATTGTTACCATCCACCTGATAGCTCAGATGAACGAGAGCCTTTCTGAACTTGATATCTTGTTACCATCCACCTGATAGCTCAGATGTACGAGAGCCTTTCTGAACTTGATATCTTTTTACCATCCACCTGATAGCTCAGATGAACGAGAGCCTTTCTGAACTTGATATCTTGTTACCGTCCACCTGATAGCTCAGATGAACGAGAGCCTTTCTGAACTTGATATCTTGTTACCATCCACCTGATAGCTCAGATGTACGAGAGCCTTTCTGAACTTGATATCTTGTTACCATCCACCTGATAGCTCAGATGTACGAGAGCCTTTCTGAACTTGATATCTTGTTACCATCCACCTGATAGCTCAGATGTACGATAGCCTTTCTGAACTTGATATCTTGTTACCATCCACCTGATAGCTCAGATGTACGAGAGCCTTTCTAGACTTGATATCTTGTTACCATCCACCTGATAGCTCAGATGTACGAGAGCCTTTCTGAGCTTGATATCTTGTTACCATCCACCTGATAGCTCAGATGTACGAGAGCCTTTCTGAACTTGATATCTTTTTACCATCCACCTGATAGCTCAGATGAACGAGAGCCTTTCTGAACTTGATATCTTGTTACCGTCCACCTGATAGCTCAGATGAACGAGAGCCTTTCTGAACTTGATATCTTGTTACCATCCACCTGATAGCTCAGATGTACGAGAGCCTTTCTGAACTAGATATCTTGTTACCATCCACCTGATAGCTCAGATGTACGAGAGCCTTTCTGAACTTGATATCTTGTTACCATCCACCTGATAGCTCAGATGTACGAGAGCCTTTCTGAACTTGATATCTTGTTACCATCCACCTGATAGCTCAGATGTACGAGAGCCTTTCTGAACTTGATATCTTGTTACCATCCACCTGATAGCTCAGATGTACGATAGCCTTTCTGAACTTGATATCTTGTTACCATCCACCTGATAGCTCAGATGTACGAGAGCCTTTCTGAACTTGATATCTTGTTACCATCCACCTGATAGCTCAGATGTACGAGAGCCTTTCTGAACTTGATATCTTGTTACCAGGAACCTGGACTGTCTGAATCTGCTGCTCAACACAGGGGCAGACTTCAACAGAAAGGACAGCTTCGGAAGGTCTGTCTGTGGCATCAAATAACTTTCATATGTGATCTTTATGATAATGGGGAATATAGTATAGGGGCATATAGGAATTATTATGGGGAAGATTGGGCGGCAGGTAGCCTAGCGGTTAAGAGCGTTGGGTCAGTAACCGAAAGGTTGCTGGTTCGAATCCCCTAGCCGACTAGGTGAAAAATCTATGTGCCCTGCAGAAAGGCACTTAACCCTAATTGCTCCTGTAAGTCGCACTGGATAAGAGTGTCTGCTAAATGTAAAATGTAAATGTTTTACAGCTCCAATAAGCTGTTTCTGTTGTTGATGTTGAATGGTTTCTGTGCGTTCTTCTAGGAGTCCTCTGCATTATGCGGCAGCCAATTGTAACTACCAGTGTCTGTTTGCCTTGGTGGGGTCTGGGGCCAGTGTGAACGATCTGGATAAAAGGGGTTGCACCCCGCTCCACTACGCTGCTGCCTCCGACACAGACGGAAAGTACGTCTCACACCTCTCTTACTGTTGTGTGTGTTGTGGTGCCATGACCTTTCACATTTCACTGTAGTCTGGAGAGTATGTTGTGGTGCCATGACCTTTCACATTTCATTGTAGTCTGGAGAGTATGTTGTGGTGCCATGACCTTTCACATTTCACTGTAGTCTGGAGAGTATGTTGTGGTGCCATGACCTTTCACATTTCATTGTAGTCTAGAGTATGTTGTTGGTCGTGTTTGAATACATACTAGTGGTAAAATCTGCAGTGTGAAAGCTTGGCCACGTCTCCTTTGGGAAAGTGTCTCTGCTTGCTTATCTGTCTGTCTTGATGTTGGTATAATGATTAGTGAACTCTTGACCTCTGACCTCTAGGTGTCTGGAATATTTGCTGTGAAACGACGCTAACCCAGGGATCAGGGACAATCAGGGCTACAACGCAGTCCATTACGCGTCTGCGTAACAGGAAGTGGCGTTTCCTACCGAAAATGCATAAGTTTCCAAAGATCATGATTAAGGTAGGGTGCTCTGTGTTTTGAGATTACCTCTGTAAGGCAGGGCTGAAATTTACCCTACAGATTCACTACACCCCTATTGTCTCTCAGCATTAGAACAATACTGTTGTCATTGTCTTTAGGAGGTTGAGTGAGGACGCTGTAATTCAATCCTAATACACATGGGAGAGAGTCAATGGCTATGTCCCAAATGGCACCCTATTCCCTATATAGTGCACTACTTCTTACCAGCGCTCTATGGGCCCTTTTCAAAAGTAGTGCCTTATGTAGCGAATAGGGTGCCTTTTGGGATGCACACTCTGTATTTTACACAGGCTCAGTTGTCCTGATGTGTTTTGTCAACAGCTGTTCAAGACAAAAGGGGAACCGAAGAGCCACCCTAAACAGGATGCACTGCCTACCAAACGTCTCAGAGAGACTCATATTTCTCAGGGTAAGTGATAAGCATCGATAATGTCATATTGATGTATCACCCTATGACAAGCTTGTTAAAACAGTGACAACAGATACAGGCAGACGGACGGGCAGGCAGACAGACAGACAGACAGGCAGGCAGGCAGGCAGGCAGGCAGGCAGGCAGGCAGACGGACAGGCAGGCAGACGGACAGACACAAACACACACATTCATTTTCTGATTATGAAATGTTCTTATGACAGATGCTGAGTGTGAGGTTCCAGAGGTTCCATCCACTTCCCCTCCCAAGGAGGACCTGACAACCACACCGGCCCCTGCTCCCCAGGAGTCCCAGTCCCGTAAACGCCCACTCATAGTCAGGGTGTTACACGCTCTCTCCAGAGCCATCTCCAAACCATTCAGAGGAGCTTCTGGGAAGAAGAATTAGCCAAATGCCTGATTTTATTAATATTATATTTTAATCAGAGCCTTTATTTAATAAAACATTACTGCATTGATTTATGTCTATAGTAGTCTTCATGTATGTGCAAGATAACGGTAAAGTACTTCAAACCACATAGTCAAAAGTATTCATAGTGAAGTACCGTTTATGATTATTGATTGTGGAAATACACATAATACAGAAAAGTTGTTGTCACATACAAAGACAGACATAAAGGAGAACTCCGTAGACCAGTCACATTCTCAAGCCATAACTAAATCCATGAATGGATCTCCTATAAGATGACAGGAGAACATTTGTAACACTTTCTATGAATCCAGGCTCTGTCGCAGCCGGCCGCGACCGGGAGACTCATGGGCGACGCACAATTGGCCCAGCGTCGTCCAGGGTAGGGGAGGGAATGGCCGGCAGGGATGTAGCTCAGTTGATAGAGCATGGCGTTTGCAAGCAAAACCTCAAGACTTCCTTAGTATTTGATTTTGTGCACCAGCTGTTGTTTACAAATATACACAGACCGCCACCCCTTGTCTTACCGGAGTCAGCCGCTCTTTCCTGCCGATGTAGCGTATATCCCGTCAGCTGTATGTTGTCCATGTCGTCCTTCAGCCACGACTTGGTGAAACATAAGATATTACAGTTTTTAATGTCCCGTTGGTAGGATAACCGTAATCGTAGGTCTTCTAATTTATTTTCAAATGATTGAACATTGGCTAATAGGATTGATTGAAGAGGCAGTTTACTTGCTCGCCGTCGGATTCTTACAAGGCACCCTGACCTACGTCCACGATATCTCCGTCTCTTTCTCCTGCGAATGACGGGGATTTGGTCCTTGTCGGGTGTCTGTAGGATATCCTTCGCGTCCGACTCGTTGAAGAAAAAATCTTCGTCCAATATGAGGTGAGTAATCGCTATCCTGATATCCAGAAGCTCTTTCTGGTTATAAGAGACGATGACAGAAACATTATGTACAGAATAAATTACAAATAACGCGAAAAAACGCACATTATAGTACAATTGGTTAGAGGGCTGTAAAACGGCAGCCATCTTCTCCGGCGCCATCTCCCCAGATGCCTTTAAACAGCTTGGAAAATCACCCCCACAGCATGATGCTGCCACCCCCGTGCTTCACGGTTGGGAGGGTGATCTTCGACTTGCAAGCAACCCCCTTTTTCCTCCAAACATAACAATGGTCATTATGGCCAAACAGTTCTATTTTTGTTTCATCAGACCAGAGGACATTTCTCCAAAAAGTACGATCTTTGTCCCCATATGCAGTTGCAAACCGTAGTCTGGCTTTTCTATGGCGGTTTTGGAGCAGTGCCTTCTTCCTTGCTGATTGACCTTTCAGTACCTTTTGTACCTGTTTCCTCCAGCATCTTCACAAGGTCCTTTACTGTTGTTCTGGGATTTATTTGCATTTTTCGCACCAAAGTACGTTCATCTCTAGGAGACAGAACGCGTCTCCTTCCTGAGCGGTATGACGGCTGCGTGGTCCCATGGTGTTTATACTTACGTACTATTGTTTGTACAGATGAACGTGGTACCTTCAGATGTTTGGAAATTGCTCCCAAGGATGAACCATACTTGTGTACGTCTACACATTTCTTTTTTGAGGTCTTGGCTGATTTCTTTTGATTTTCCCATGATGTCAAGCAAAGTGGCACAGAGTTTGAAGGTAGGCCTGGAAATATATCCACAGGTACACCTCCAATTGACTCAAACAATGTCAATTAGCCTATCAGAAGCGTCTAAAGCCATTTTCTGGAATTTTCCAAGCTGTTTAAAGGCACAATCAACTTAGTGTATGTAAACTTCTGACCAACTGGAATTGTGATACAGTGAATTATAAGTGAAATAATCAGTCTGTTGGAAAAATTACTTGTGTCATGCACAAATTAGATGTCCTAACCGACTTGCCAAAACTATAGTTTGTTAACATGACATTTGTGGAGTTGTTGAAAAACGAGTTTTAATGACTCCAACCTAAGTGTATGTCAACTTCCGACTTCAACTGTATGTCTCCTTTACTATGTGACTAGCTCTCAGCACGTCTCAGATATCACTGGGGTAATAGAATAGGACTACACTACAAAAAGACTGAAAAGGAAATTGAAAGTGATGTCAGACAGATGACAGGAGGGATATTGTAAAGACATCAGCTCTGGGATACAAAGTCTCATCTTCTCAGAACTGGAGTCATAATATTTCACTTTACTGCTGAGGGTGCAGAGTGTTAAACACACACACGGACGGGCGGACGGACGGACGGACGGGCGGACGGACGGCTATGATGACACACCAAATGATGACCACCAGTCAGAGACCACTATGATGACACAACAAATGATGACCACCAATCAGAGACCTCTAAAATGACACACCAAATGATGACCACCAATCACAGACCACTATGATGACACACCAAATGATGACCACCAATCAGAGACCACTATGATGACACACCAAATGATGACCACCAGTCAGACACCACTATGATGACACACCAAATGATGACCACCAATCAGAGACCACTATGATGACACACCAAATGATGACCACCAATCAGAGACCACTATGATGACACACCAAATGATGACCACCAATCAGAGACCACTATGATGACACACCAAATGATGACCACCAATCAGAGACCACTATGATGACACACCAAATGATGACCACCAATCAGAGACCACTATGATGACACACCAAATGATGACCACCAATCAGAGACCACTATGATAACACACCAAATGCGTTTGATGGATCCTTTTTGTGTTCTTCTAATGCCTCTTAAGGGGACAGTAATCAAAATGTAACTGAAAGTAATCAGATTACATTACTGAGTTTGGGTAATCCAAAAGTTACGTTACTGATTACAATTTTGGACAGGCAACAAGTAACTGACATCATCTTCTGCACATCTATCACTCCAGTGTTAATACTAAATTGTAATTATTTTGCACTATGGCCTATTTATTGCCTTACCTCCATAACTTACTACATTTGCACACACTGTATATAGATTTTCTATTGTGTTATTGACTGTACATTTTGTTTATCCCATATGTAACTCTGTGTTGTTGTTGTTTTTTTATCGCACTGCTTTGCTTTATCTTGGCCAGGTCGCAGTTGTAAATGAGAACTTGTTCTCAACTGGCTTACCTGGTTAAATAAAGGTGAAATAAAACAAAAAAAAACTGTAACACACACTATATTACAAACAAACACGATGAAACACTGCCACCTAGTGCTCATTAAACAGTTTAGCGGTATGAACAGACGCACTCTTGAACCATTCTATTGTCTGGTATGGACTTTAATCTATGGATTAATCTAAAATCCAAAATCAATGTGTAATCTATGGATAAAGATCAAGTTTGAGTAAGATAGTATCTCTCTCTCTCTCTCTCTCTCTCTCTCTCTCTCTCTCTCTCTCTCTCTCTCTCTCACTCTCTCACTCTCTCTCTCTCCAGTCTATCTCTCTCCAGTCTATCTCTCTCCAGTCTCTAGAGAGAGAGAGAGAGAGAGACTGGAGAGATAGAGACTGGAGAGAGAGACAGAGAGAGAGAGAGAAAAAGAGAGAGAGAAAAATAGAGAGAGAGAGAGATGGCGAGAGAGAGAGAAAGAGAGAGAGAGAAAGAGAGAGAGAGATGGCGATTGAGAGAGAGAGAGAGAGAGAGAGAGAGAGGGAGAGAGAGAGAGAGAGAGAGATGGCAAGAGAGAGAGAGAGAGAGAGAGAGAGACTGGAGAGATAGAGACTGGAGAGAGAGACAGAGAGAGAGAGAGAAAAAGAGAGAGAGAAAAAGAGAGAGAGAGAGAGATGGCGAGAGAGAGAGAGAGAGAAAGAGAGAGAGAAAGAGAGAGAGAGATGGCGATTGAGAGAGAGAGAGAGAGAGAGAGAGAGAGGGAGAGGGAGAGAGAGAGAGAGAGAGAGAGAGAGATGCAAGAGAGAGAGAGAGAGAGAGAGAGATACTATTCAAAAAATTTCAAATAGAGCAGCAGCTAATGAAAAAATGAGTTTTTAGAGTGAAGTACATCGGAAAAAAACCAAAAGAAAACTGCAAGACTGAATAAGAGACAAAACAAGCAACAAACAAAGAAGAAAGGCTTTTGAAAAAGTAACTATTTTTCATAAAACTGTACAGTTATCTTAGCTAGCTGAATTGTTTACCAGTTGCTAAGCAGTTGCTAGGGACTCTCCTGGAAGAAGCTAGCTAGCTAACAAAGAATATCTAGTTAACTGAAGAAAAGAAAGACAAAATAAGACAAAATAAGGACAGAAGACAAATGACATCAAAGTAAAACAGTCCTCTAAAAGACACAAGAGAGAATAATACAAGAAACAACGCTTCTATTGCAACATTGTGTGAAATTGTTTACCCACCAGACATCCAGACGGAGAAAGCTAAGAAAAGTTTCAAAGGTTTGATGATGGAACAGAACCATGAATGCCTGTTTGCAGATCTTACCAGTTGCAAAACAAGAGCAAATGTAATATTTAATACCAAACAAGGGCACATATGAAAAAGGGTTATTTGCAACAATTTCCCTTTCTCAAAAAAGAGAGGCATCAGCCAAGGATGTCAGATCAGCATTTTTGAAGAAGCTGACAAGAGCAACACGTATTAAACAGTAAACTTATATAATAATGGAACTGTATTGATACAAGGCAATGATTCAAGCCTCCAGGATTTTTAGAATATGTTTGCTACCCTAAAAGCAGAAGCTAAACTCATCTCAGAAACTGAGGAAAAAGTCAATGAGGGAGATGGAGAAAAGCAGGCCCCAACGGTCTCTGTGACACAGCAAGAAGCCCTCAGTGTCCCTCTACCTACCTCACCTGCAGCAGACAAAGCCAAGGACATGCCTACGACACCAAGAACACCTGCTATGCAATGTTTCCACAACACCCTCTCTCTAATTGAAGCAGAGGTCATATAATTCAAAGAGAGGGAGGAGGACACTGTCCAGAAACTAAAAGAAGAGATGAAACAGTTCAATCAGACAAATGATGACCTCAGAGACCATCTGAGCACAACAAGAAAGGAGCTAGAACAAAGAGAGAGGTACATTGAGACCCTCAACCAGCAGCTAGTCAATATGTCCTCTGCATCTAGAGAACATGTCCACCAGCCTGGTACAACACAAGCAGAACCTGAGACCAGCATGGCCTCCACCACACAGCCTGATGACACTGCACCCGCCTACCAGTCTGCTCCAGTCCAGATCAGCCAACCAGCATCCCACTCTGCTCTAGCCCAGGTCAGCCTACCTGCTTCCCAGTCTGCTCCAGCACAGTGTGCTCCAACCCAGGTCAGCCAACCAGCAAACCAGTCTGCTCCAACCCAGGTCAGCCAACCAGCCACCCAGTCTGCTCCAGCCCAGGTCAGCCAACCAGCCTCCCAGTCTGCTCCAGCCCAGGTCAGAATACCAGTCTCCCAGTCTGCTCCAGCCCAGGTCAGAATACCAGTCTCCCAGTCTGCTCCACCCAGACAGTCACCCACAACTGCAATCCTTATTGATTCAAATGGGAAGTTCTTAGTCCAGGAAAGATTATTCCCTAGACACCAGGTGTATAAATTCTGGTGTCCTACAACTGAGAGTGCAATGCAGCTACTCAGTCAGACCAGGATTGACACCCCCGACAACGTCATCATCCACACTTCCCAGGAAAGTTGATCGAAAAAATAAATCAACAGATCACTGTGGACTGTGCCTCACTGCTCAACGGCTCACCACCCCACTCTGACATGTGAACATTTATACGATAATGTACATCTTGATCAGGACAGTATCAGAACCTTTGCCAAGGACCTAAAGGATGCAACACTTGGCAGGGACCCACACACCCATCACCTCAGCAACAGAGCCCCCCCCCCTCCCCCCCCCACTCCCCCCGCCCCACCTTCTGAAACAACAGTACCCCCACCATCCCCAAGAGAGAATAGCCAGACACGGCTTATTACAGCACAGCTCTACAAGACCAGGCCCAACACAGCACAGATTTACCAGACCAGACCCGCCTCAGGACAGCACGACCAGACCCGTCCCATCACAACACAGCTCTACTAGACCTGGCCCATCACAACACAGCTCTACTAGACCCGGCCCATCACAACACAGCTCTACTAGACCTGGCCCATCACAACACAGCACTGCCCACTACTCCAGGGTCGGGCAGAACACTGTCCTTCAGAGAAGTACACCACATGATGCAGTCCACACCATGTATCATTCAGATCATCAGCCTACATATGCTGAGGTAACCTCTGGCAAAAGACACCTAGAACTATCAGAGATTGGAGAGGTGCGCCAACTATTGCATCTAATATGCAGACTACTGGGATAAACAGACCCTTTCATTCACACGCACGCACACACGCACACACACAGACACAGGGTTGCAGATTGCTTTGTACTTATTTTTTGGGCCATTCTTATTAATTTGTTTACAACTATCCTTTATTTTAATGCCACTGGTATTTTAATAATAGTGATGTGTAATGGTGTGTGTGTGTGTATGTGTATATGTATGTATATATGTGTATGTGTATATATGTATGTATATATATATGTGTATGTGTATATGTATGTATGTACAGTGGGGAAAAAAAGTATTTAGTCAGCCACCAATTGTGCAAGTTCTCCCACTTAAAAAGATGAGAGAGGCCTGTAATTTTCATCATAGGTACACGTCAACTATGACAGACAAAATTAGAAAAAAAATCCAGAAAATCACATTGTAGGATTTTTAATGAATTTATTTGCAAATTATGGTGGAAAATAAGTATTTGGTCAATAACAAAAGTTTCTCAATACTTTGTTATATACCCTTTGTTGGCAATGACACAGGTCAAACGTTTTCTGTAAGTCTTCACAAGGTTTTCACACACTGTTGCTGGTATTTTGGCCCATTCCTCCATGCAGATCTCCTCTAGAGCAGTGATGTTTTGGGGCTGTCGCTGGGCAACACGGACTTTCAACTCCCTCCAAAGATTTTCTATGGGGTTGAGATCTGGAGACTGGCTAGGCCACTCCAGGACCTTGAAATGCTTCTTACGAACCCACTCCTTCGTTGCCCAGGCGGTGTGTTTGGGATCATTGTCATGCTGAAAGACCCAGCCACGTTTCATCTTCAATGCCCTTGCTGATGGAAGGAGGTTTTCACTCAAAATCTCACGATACATGGCCCCATTCATTCTTTCCTTTACACGGATCAGTCGTCCTGGTCCCTTTGCAGAAAAACAGCCCCAAAGCATGATGTTTCCACCCCCATGCTTCACAGTAGGTATGGTGTTCTTTGGATGCAACTCAGCATTCTTTGTCCTCCAAACACGACGAGTTGAGTTTTTACCAAAAAGTTATATTTTGGTTTCATCTGACCATATGACATTCTCCCAATCCTCTTCTGGATCATCCAAATGCACTCTAGCAAACTTCAGACGGGCCTGGATATGTACTGGCTTAAGCAGGGGGACACATCTCGCACTGCAGGATTTGAGTCCCTGGCGGCGTAGTGTGTTACTGATGGTAGGCTTTGTTACTTTGGTCCCAGCTCTCTGCAGGTCATTCACTAGGTCCCCCCGTGTGGTTCTGGGATTTTTGCTCACCGTTCTTGTGATCATTTTGACCCCACGGGGTGAGATCTTGCGTGGAGCCCCATATCGAGGGAGATTATCAGTGGTCTTGTATGTCTTCCATTTCCTAATAATTGCTCCCACAGTTGATTTCTTCAAACCAAGCTGCTTACCTATTGCAGATTCAGTCTTCCCAGCCTGGTGCAGGTCTACAATTTTGTTTCTGGTGTCCTTTGACAGCTCTTTGGTCTTGGCCATAGTGGAGTTTGGAGTGTGACTGTTTGAGGTTGTGGACAGGTGTCTTTTATACTGATAACAAGTTCAAACAGGTTCCATTAATACAGGTAACGAGTGGAGGACAGAGGAGCCTTAGTTAGTTAATCATTAGTCTAACAGTTGTTTTTCATTTTATTGTTTTCATTTATTTTATTTCTCACATTAAACAGACATTTGAGAAGGATTTGAGAAGCGAATTGCTTGCAGTTGTACCTATGACACACAGACACACTAAAGCTGTACAGTGTAGTTAGAAAAGTCAGTTTACATTATTTGCAGATGTGTTCCCTTTTATTTACAAATCGAAAAATGTAACATTTGAAATGAATGTGACAGAACAGTTAAGCCAAGAGTTCCTGTGGGAGTCTTCTCCTTCAGTCTTTTTGCCTCCTATGCCTCGTTTCCCATTAGATGGGATTTTCCCAATGCCAACTTCACCTGAGACAGCCACTATCCAGTGTCATGTGTTGCTGAATTACAGATCTCGCTATCCCAATGTCGCTGCTGTCCATGGTGCTGAAATATCCAATCTCGAGCTATTTGCATACATAGGACCATCCACACTTGACACCACACACACAAGTTAATGCTTTTTCTCTCACACACTTTTGAACATTGCACAACCTGCAACAAGACACTGAAACAACACTTAATTTCAAGTTTGTTTTTTTCTGAATAAGATGAAATCAATGTGTGGAAGGAGATTGGACAATGTATAGGCATTCCCTATAGCTGTTTTTGACTGGAGCATGATCCGATTGCTTTGTTTGAGCCAGAATGGAAATTTGGTCTGAGAAACGACGCCCATTTTAGCATGACTATTTCAGACAAAATTAACTTTATGTTATATGTAAAAATATAAATAAGGCAATGTTTATATGTCACGCCCTGGCTCTGGGGACTATGTTATGTTGAGCCAGGGTGTGTAAGTCTATGTTTGTATATCTATGTTGGCCTGAGTGACTCCCAATCAGAGGCAACGAGTGTCAGCTGGTTGTCTCTGACTGGGAGCCATATTTAACTATCGGTCTTTTCACTTTGTGTTGTGGTTTCTTGTTCCGTTAAGGTTTGTTCGTGTTGTAACCTTAGACGTCACGCATCGTTGGTTATTGTTTTGATCGTGTTGATCAGTTAATAAATATATATTATGTTCACCTTCAACGCTGCGCATTGGTCCTCTCTCGTAGACGAGCGTGACATTATATGACCCCCTTTCAAACAGTCACTTATTTATCACTTTCTTGCAGATATACAGTGCATTCAGAAAGTATTCATACCCCTTAACTTATTCCACATGTTGCTTTCTTACAGCCTGAATTCAAAATGGATTCAATTATAACATTTTCTCTCACGCAGCTACACACAATACCCCATAATGACAAATTGAAAACACGCTTTTGAAATTTTTGCAAATGTATTGGAAATTACATACAGAAATATCTCATTTACATAAGTATTCCCACCCCTGAGTCGATTAAAGCTGTGTCTTACTTGATAAATCTCCAAGAGCTTTGCACAACTGGATTGTAAAATATATGCATTATACAATATATAGACAGACATTTTTTTTTTGCCATAGGTTTTCAAGCCGAATTAAGTCAAAACTGTAACTAAGCCACTCAGAAACATTCAATGTCGTCTTGGTAAGCAACTCCAGTGAATATTTGGCCTTGTGTTTTAGGTTATTGTCCTGCTGAAGAGGGAATTTGTCTCCCAGTGTCTGTTGGAAAGCAGACTGAACCAGGTTTTCCTCTAGGAATCTGCCTGTACTTAGCTCTATGCCGTTTATTTTTATCCTAAAAAAGTATCTAGTCCTTGCCAATGACATGCATACCCATAACATGATGCAGCCACCACCATGCTTGGAAATATGAAGAGTGGTACTCAGTGATGTGTTGTGTTGGATTTGCCCCAAACATTAGGCTTTGTATTCAGGGCATTAAGTTCATTTCTTTGCCACATTATTTGCAGTTTTACTTTAGTGCCTTATTGCAAACACAATGCATGTACAGGTTTCCTTCTTTTACATTTACATTTTAGTCATTTAGCAGACGCTCTTATCCAGAGCGACTTACAGTTAGTGAGTGCATACTCTGTCAATTAGGTTAGTATTGTGGAGTAACTACAATGTTGATGATTCATCCTCAGTTTTCTCCTATCAAAGCATTAAACTTTCTAACTGTTTTAAAGTCACAATTGGCCTCATGGTGAAATCCCTGAGCGTTTTCCTTCCTCTCTGGCAGCTGAGTTAGGATGGACACCTGTATTTTTGTGGTGACTGGGTGTATTGATACACCATCCAAAGCATAATTAATAACTTCACCATGCTCAAAGGAATATTCAATGTCTGCTTTATTTGTACCCATCTACCAAAAGGTGCCCTTCTTTGCGAGGCATTGGAAAACCTCCCTGGTCTTCATGGTTGAATCTATGTTTGAAATTCACTGCTCGACTGAGGGACCTAATAGATAATTGCATGTGTGGGGTACAGAGATTATGTATTCGTTCAAAAATCACTATTATTGCACACATAGTGAGTACATCTAACTGATTATGTGACTTGTTAAGCACATTTTTACTCCTGAGCTTATTTACACTTGCCATAACAAAGGGGTTGAAAACAAATTGATTAGATTACTAGATACTAGACTCTGTCAATATGTTTTTGGAAGTGGCTCTGCATTTCTTGCATACATATCATATTTATGTAAGGATTATGATGACTTTCTAAAAGGACAAAGCTGTTTATGTGTGTTCCCTTGTCTCCACTGTCACCACATCCCTCGATGCGTGCAAACAGAGCATCTATATCAGGGATGGGCAACTCCAGTCCTCGGGACCTGATTGGTGTTACACTTTTTCCCCAGCCCCAGCTAACACGTTTGACTCTAATAATCAAGTGCTCATGGGTTTCAGTTTAGAATGCAATAAGTTTAATCATCTGTGTTTGCTAGGGATGGGGAAAAAGTGTGACACCCCTCCGACCCCCAAGGACTGGAATTGTCCATCCCTGATCTATATGGTAGGACCAGTACCAGACCTGAATGAATGTGTCTGTTTTGAATATTCACGGAGACAGAATGATGTGGTTGATAGCAGAGACGTCATGCCCAAAGGGGGCACAGGGTCACTTGCCCCCTCAGATTTGTGATGTTTAAATTTGTCTTGTTATATTTTCTCTGTCATACTACTAACCATGAAGTTGGCTTTAGCTAGCCCAGATAGGATCCCAATCTCCCAACCTAATAACTACACTGAACAAAAATATAAACGCAACATGTAAAGTGTTGGTCCCAAAATCCCAGAAATGTTCCATTTGCACAAAAAGCTTATTTCTCTCAAATTGTGTACACACATTTGTTTACATCCCTGTAAGCAAGCATTTCTCCTTTGCCAAGATAATCCATCCACCTGACAAATATGGCATATCAAGAAGCTGATTAAACAGCATGATAATTACACAGGTGCACCTTGTGCTGAGGACAATAAAATGCCACTCTAAAATGTGCAGTTTTGTCACACAACACAATGCACAGATGTTTCAAGTTTTGAGGCAGCGTGCAATTGGCTTACAGACTGCAGGAATGTCCACCAGAGCTGTTGCCAGATACGTTTATGTTAATTTCTCAACCATAAGCCAAGGCGGCTTTAGAGAATTTGGCAGTACTTCTAACTGGCCTCACGACTTCAGACCACTTGTAAAGCAGCATATGGGCGAGCTGTTGGCTGATGTCAACGTTGTGAATGCCCCATGGTGGCATTGGGGTTATGGTATGGGCAGGCATAAGCTACGGACAATGAACACAATTGCATTTTATCGATGACAATTTGAATGCACAGAGATACCGTGGGATAGTGTACGTGCACAAAGTGAGTTTGTAACATGTATATCATTCTTGCTTGTTGTTCTTTATAGTTACTACCATTGCCTATTGTAAGTTGCCTCTCTGTGTTTTACTGTGTTGTGTAATACTCCGCAGGTAGCATTATGCCATTAATACAGCCCTTCCTTTGTTAATAGCGTTGTTGCTCTACTTGTGCTATCAGTTATTGTGCATATTCATTACCCCTGTTATCTGTCCATTACAGGACCACTATCATTCCACTACCTTTCCATGTCCATTTCATCCGTTTGTGTCAATAAAGTATCCTTGGATGTAACTCTGAGGTTGCCTTATTCCCCTCTTACCGAGGGAGGTGAAAGCGCAACCTGGTCTCAAAACATTTCAAGGCAAAGGGTGGCTACTTTGAAGAATCTCAAATCTGAAATATATTTTGATATGTGTAACACGTTTTTGGTTACTACATGATGCCATATGTGTTATTTAATAGTTTTGAAGACTTCACTATTATTCTACAATGTAGAAAATACACAAGACACAGAGGAGGAGAAACTATCCAACACCCTGGGAGAGAGAACGAGTGACCTCAGTCGAACTCACAGCCAGAAAGATGGGTTAGATACAGGAGAGGAGGAGGTTACCCCGGATGCCATCACCCCTGCTCCTGTGATCAGGCCAACGGGCAGGCGGAGCGAGAGGTCATAGTGATAGTGATTCACACCCAGAGAGAGACAGACAACCCATACAACCTCTTGGCTGAGATTAACCACACAGAGGTAGAGGTAGAGGGCCTTCAGGGCAAGCCAGTCAGTCTGCCTGCTCTGATCCTCAAGTCAATTGTATTTAAATTCATATTCATTAAAGATTTTTAGTCAAGACTTGAAAAGTGCCATTTATTTCAAATGATAATTATTCAGTGTCTGCAACCCTCAAGAACCAGGGTGAGTCTGGGTCCCCCTTTAACTGGGCAAACACAACTTGCATATCGTCATAGACTAGGCGGAAACGTTCATCTTTTAACTTTGCTTAAATAAAACAATGCATTTTTCATAGTGAGCAAGAGTTTTCTATGATGATTAAAGTTTTTTGGTCGCGCCCTCCACTTTTTTTGTCAAATAATACATCTAAAAAAAATGTAATAAGTTAATTATTAAAAGCATTAAAATTGGGATTGGGATGTTTCCCACTTATTTATACAACCTACTCCACAAAGTTTAGAGAAATGTTCTGAAATTAATTAAGAATTAAACAGAAGAAAATCAGAATTGAAGGCAACTATAATGCAAAGAATTTAATGGTCTATGGTTCAATCCTGTTTCTGGTCTAATGAATAATTAATATTGTTCCTCCTCTTCCTTGTGGCAAGCGCAGCAGCACACTGCCCTCCAAAGCCTGCAAAAAAAACGCCGGACTGCCCCTTTCCTCGCCCTGCATGGAACATCCAGGGTCACCTCCTTGGTGACGTGTGGGGTGACGTCCAGGGTGACCACAGCAACATCCTCTGGAAAGGGACAAAAGTGGGGCAGAATGTAAATAAATGCAAACCGTAGGTTCTAAACACTGGCCAGTTGAATGGGATCTTTTATTTCAGCTCATGAAACATGGGACCAACACTTTACATGTTATCATGATGAACGGCACCTGTCAGAGTGCTTTCTATAAGTCTTACTCACCTGCTTGGATGTCAGATGGCAGAGTGGCGTAGACGGCCACCATGAGAGGCTTTTCTTCAGGTGTGACGTCCGCAACCTCCAAGAGTGCAGAAGCAGGGTATTTATCTGTGTTAGGGGTGAGGTCCAAAACCTCCAGCTGAGAACAAGCCGGATCTGCCTCTGTGTTAGGGGTGATGTCCACAACCTTCAGGTGGGTAGAAGCCGGGTCTGCCTCTGTGTAAGGGGTGATGTCCACAACTTCCAAGTGGGACGAGACGGGTTCTGCCTCTGTGTTAGGTGTGACGAATACAATCTCCAAGTGGGAAGAGACGGGTTCTGCCTCTTTGTTAGGGGTGATTTCCACAACCTCCAGGTGAGAAGAAGCCGGGTCTACCTCTGTATTAGGGGTGATGTCCACAACCTTACGGTGGGAAGAAGCCGGGTCTGCCTCTATGTTAGGGGTGATTTCCACAACTTCCAGCTGGGAATAAGCCGGGTCTGCCTCTGTGTTAAAGGTTATGTCCACAACAACTAGGTGGAAAGAAGCCGGGTCTGCCTCTGTGTTAGGGGTGATGTCCACAAGCTCCAGGTGGGAAGAAGCAGGATCTGCCTCTGTGTTTGGGGTGATGTCCACAACCTCTAGGTGGGAAGAAGCCAGGTCTGCATCTGTGTTAGGGGTGATGTCCACAAACTCCAGGTGGGAAGAAGCAGGATCTGCCTCTTTGTTTGGGGTGATGTCCACAAGCTCCAGGTGGGAAGATGCCGGGTCTGTCTCTGTGTTAGGGGTGGTTTCCACAACCTCCTGATAGGAAGAAGCCGGGTCTAACTCTGTGTTAGGGGTGGTTTCCACAACCTCCTGATAGGAAGAAGCCGGGTCTAACTCTGTGTTAGGGGTGAGGACCACAAACTTCAGGTGGGTAGAAGCCTTCTTAGCCTCTGTGTTAGGGGTGATGTCCACAAGCTCCAAGTGGAAAGCAGCCAGGTCTGCCTCTGTGTTAGGGATGATTTCCATAACCTCCTGGTGGGAAGAAGATGGGTCTGCCTCTGTGTTAGGGGTGATGTCCACAAGCTCCTGGTGGGAAGAAGCCAGGTGTGCCTCTTTGTTAGGAGTGATGTCCACAACCTCCAGTTGGGAAGAAGCAAGGTGTGCCTCTTTGTTAGGGGTGATGTCCACAACCTCCAGGTGAGAAGAAGCCGGGTCTGCCTCTGTGTTTGAGGTGATGTCCACAACCTCCAGGTGGGAAGATGCTGGGTCTGCCTCTGAGTTATGGGAGATGTCAACAACCATACGGTGGGAAGAAGCCGGGTCTGCCTCTGTGTTTGGGGTGATGTCCACAAGCTCCAGGTGGGAAGAAGCCGGGTCTGTCTCTGTGTTAGGGGTGGTTTCCACAACCTCCTGATAGGAAGAAGCCGGGTCTAACTCTGTGTTAGGGGTGATGACCACAAACTTCAGGTGGGTAGAAGCCGTCTCAGCCTCTGTGTTAGGGGTGATGTCCACAAGCTCCAGGTGGGAAGAAGCCAGGTGTGCCTCTTTGTTAGGGGTGATGTCCACAACCTCCAGCTGAGAAGAAGCCGGGTCTGCCTCTGTGTTATGGGTGATGTCCACAACCTCCAAGTTGGAAGAAGCAGGGTCTGACTCTGTGTTAGGGGTGATGTCCACAACCAATGGGTGGGAAGAAGCTGGGTCTGCCTCTGTGTTATGGGGGATTTCCACAACCTCCAGGTGGGAAGAATCCTGGTCTGCATCTGTGTTTGGGGTGACAATTAAAATCCTGATTGGCTTTACTACTACAAGGCACCAGGATGTCATGACAAAAGGCATATGTCAGAGTGTTCTCTATGAGTGCTACTCACCTGCTTGGATGTCAGCTGGTAGTGTGGCGGAGACGGCCACCACTAGGACAGGGGGAACTGGCAGGGTGTCTGCAGTAGGCTGGAAGTAGCTTTTCACCTCGTCCGCCACAAAGGCACAGACAGAGCTCATAAAAAAAGGGGTTGTGAGGTCATCCAGGGAGAAGGACTGGCTGATTCTCCCAAGGATCGACCTCACAGAGTCAAAAGTAGCAGCCCGGGAGAAAGGGGTGTGAGGAGAAGAGGCCTTCAACATGCTGGAGAGCTTCTCCCCTACGGCCACCACCATACTCACAGCCATCCCGCTTAGGAGGATGGGGTGATCTGAATGGCCTTCCTCTGGCTGAAGCCACAGGGCCAGGAGGATCCTGGGCACCAGCTCCACCACCACCTGGGATGGGCTGAGCAGGTTGCTACAGGGCTTATTGGACAGCTTGTCCTGAATGCTCCTCACAGCTCTCTCCATGATGATGTGGACCTTGGGGTCGCTGAAATCAACAAAAAGCAGCAGAGAAAGCTAAACAATGTGCAATGTTCACACAGAGAACACTGCCCTAGTTTTTTTCTGCATAGCTCCAGATGTGTAGATGAATGGAGCAAGCCGTATGCGGGGCAGTACATGGAACTCACATGTCAGCGCCAGCTGGAGAGGTGGGGTGCATAGAGCGGCGGAGCTTGCAGACAGCCTTGTGCTCCATGTCAATCATTTTTAGGCAGGTGTTTACTTCCCAGGTCTGCCGTAGGAAACAGGAAGTCCCATTAGTGTAATTTCACAACAGATATATTCTGCTGTACTAACTAGTTGTTGAAAGGCTAGAAAAGAGCTCACTGACTGATAGTCTAAGTCTCTAACTCTCATTCTCTTACCAGCCGAGCGAGTTCGTTCCCCTCCTCCAGGGTTTCCTTCCACACCCTTCAAATAAAACACAAAGCATTTCAACTTTCCTGGCTTCCTATTTATCTGTTGTTTATTTTACCCACACCTCCTGGAGTGCTGCTGGTGACAGAGAATGGCAGTGAAGGTGAGAGCTGACGTGGTACTCACCTCTCCCTAAGGGATTTTTTGCCCTGAGACACCAGCCAGTCGCTCATGTGCTCCATGGTGACATGGGGCGAGACCTGGCCTCGACTCTGGAGCAGCAGATAGTGGACCATGAGCTTCTTCTGCAAGATGAGGTAAGGTGTGAGACCGTGCCACTAAAGACCATATAATGTGCTTTCAGAAGGGCCTCTCGTAACATTTCACAACTGCTCATGTCTCACAATTTGCAAGTGATATTAAGAACTCTTATGACCATCTTCTCTAAACTGTCTTGAAATAAAACTCTTGTTTTGGGATTAAATCTATCTCTTTCTTTCTGTGGTTACTGTTTTTGTGGGATGAATCTTACCTGTTTATTGTAATATGCTTCCTCCCAGCAGGCCTGCAGAGTCTGAAAATAAAGG
This sequence comes from Coregonus lavaretus, assembly GCF_964263955.1. Taxonomy (NCBI): domain Eukaryota; kingdom Metazoa; phylum Chordata; class Actinopteri; order Salmoniformes; family Salmonidae; genus Coregonus; species Coregonus lavaretus. The sequence goes on from NW_028164966.1 coordinate 54,025, forward strand.
CTGCTTCTACAGAATTCCTTTGAAAATAATTAAAATAAGTATGCTTTATTAGGTACATTATGCACAGGCATTTACAGTATGCCAAAAGGAATATCTCCTAAAATTACCTTAGTGGGACCATAAGTGAACTCAGGAATGCTCCCAATCCTATCCATGGTCAGAGGGGGACGAAATGCAGCGCTATAAATATACGGGATGCTCTAGAGATAACAGGAATTACTTAAAGTCGCGAATGATCAATGCCTGTGGAATCGTCCAATTTGCTGCGCTGAGAATTGAGTTGTAGGCGATATTTGGTTATGTTTGGCGCAACATACATGTTTACATTCTATTGCCATGGAGAAATTGAGTTTCTAGAACCTGTTTTCTTCTATATCTTTATTTCGTGAAAGATTAAGATCTTTTTTTTGTCATAATGTGTATATGAGGACGTTGGAGCCCGTTCCGATTCATGACCCGGTTATCCAGGTGCAAGTTGCATAGACCTACTAATCAAACCTTGGCTTACAAGTTAAATTAAATTAGTATATATGCCTATACAAATCTATTGACCACGTCCATTTAAATCAATGATTGTCAATTGAAAATCTGGTTGTTGTGTTATCCTGTTGTGCGTGTCAGGTGTCCTCTTAAGCACGTTATTCCAATATTTCCTAGAATTGACGCAGGTTACACTTTTGCAAAACTACTCGGTTAAAAATAAGAGCATGAATGACAATAAAGGTATGACTTGAATTATATGTGTAGTAGTGTGATGTTGTTCCCCTAGATTATGCACCAAATTGCACACAAGGACAGTTCAAGTAGGCCAGGTCAAGAGGGGATGTTAAAAAGTTAATAATAATAGTAATTCAATGTGGTTTCTTTATTTAATTACAGCTCCATAGCTAATGTTATTTTTTGGTGTACAAACATTTTTATGTATCTATATTGTTAATACACCTAATTGTAAAAGTTGTGTATATTTTGGTTTGGTCCATCGCGGGTTATCTGTATTTATGTACCCTCTTATTGTTCTCTTTTGCCTGACCTTCAACTAGCAAGGTATGTTGTCCTTGGCGCCGTAATTTGTCGATATAAAACTGTGGTAAAGTTACACAAAGTGCTGTTACGCAACTACAGGTTTTGTTACAATGTGGACAATATAAAGATTTATGTTAACAACTTTCACCGAGCTCGCTAATTAGGGTACCTATTGTAACTCGGGAGTATTTGGGGCAGTGTTTGAGTGAGTTTCTATGTGCTCACGCAGGTGCCCGAGAGCTGTGGCTGCACCAAGGGCTAAACTATTGTGTGTTGTCTCTTCGTGTACAGGTATGTCATTTATTTTGTCAGAATTATGTTGTATATCATTTTACTTGTATTGTATAGTGTGTTGTTAGGCACTGAATGTGTGCATGCAGCACCTGTTCTCTTTTGCCTGACCTTCAACTAGCAAGGTGCCCGAGAGCTGTGGCTGCACCAAGAGCTAACATATTGTGTGTTGTCTCTTCGTGTGCAGGTCGAATAAAAATGATCCAACCATCAGAATTCCAGTTGTGGCAGTGTCCTAATTACGTGACCTGCCGACTGGTCAGCTCAAGCCGACCGCCGGAGCTGTGCATGTGGATGAGGTGCACGACCTGCGCATGTGAATTTGTTGATGGCTTACTGTAAGTGAATATATACTGTAAACAGTGAAAGTGAATGTAGCATATTCATTAGATACAGGTATTCGTGCTTATTTGTATGTTTTGGATGAATTTGTTTATTGCATTTTTTGGGGGGGGTATTTGAATGCACTAAATGCACCCGTGTTATGCTGGGGATTTTAGTGTGGGTAGAGGGAGGGGTGTCCTTCCATTTACACCAATTGTACAGTCAGCTCCTGGGAGTAGAGCGTTTGCTAGTCCTGAGTTTGCAAGCACTGGGAGGGGTAGGCTGTTTGTTCCACCTGACCAGGGTATCCCACCTCTGTCTTTTGATGTACCATCATCCACAGTACTCGGTGATAATGGGACGCCTCCGAGTCAGCTTAGTGACCTTATTAAGCAGATTGGTTCAGAGATAGGAGAATCTATCAGAGCGAGTTTACTGCAGCCTGGGGTTTCAAGTCTTTCTCCTGCCCGTCCCCCTCACCAACCCCAGCAGTTTCCCCTGCCTGAGCAGTGTGGGTCAACCTTTATTGATGCGTCCAAGCTGAATCTGGTTGTGAAGTCAGATGTTAGTGCTCCACCTCTTTTTAGGGGTGATGGCTCAGATAAGTACTCTGTCCTGGAGTGGGAGGAGTTAATGGAAGTCTACCTAGAGAAGAGGGGTTACACTGGGTCTGGGAATGAGATGAGGATTCCTAGTCAATGAACTTGTCATAAATCAACATAGGATAGGCCCTCTTCCCCCCCCCCCCCACAAGACTCATATATATATATATATATAGGAAATGTAAGCAAGGGTTGAGCTTCTTCAGTTTGTGTCACAAAGTGGATAAGTTTCTGTGTCCCTTTCAGAGTGAGTGACAAATTTACTTTATATAGTGTACCAAGAGTTGTTCCCTCGCTTACGGCCATACCAGCCTGAATACGCCCGATCTCGGAAGCTAAGCAGGGTTGGGCCTGGTTAGTACTTGGATGGGAGACCGCCTGGGAATACCAGGTGCTGTAAGCTTTTTGTCCCAGTAGAGCGTGCTCTTGTGTCATGGAGCAACTGCCTTTTATTTATCACCCTAATAATATCATGGATTGTTATTGGACTAAATGCAGTTTGTGTGCTGCCCTGCCCTGCCCTGATCAAATCAAATAATGGACAGTGCGTTTCCCTCAAAATATAGGCAGTACATGCAATCTTAGTTTTTAGTCTAGGAGACAGTCAATGTCTGTAGTCCATTAGGGCACTATAAAATCCCTTCAATGTTTTGCCTGATTCCGTTAATTCCCAAGTTCCCTTTTCTCCGTTTAGATTTCCCCGTTGACCGTTTGTCCCTGTTTTGGCAGGTTTTCGCTCTCAAAAGTACACCTTTTTAATAGCAAAACAGCACAATTGGATGTTCTATGTCCACAACAATGTTTAAACCCTATCAGGTGACCATTTGTGAGGTCTGGGAAAAATGTAAGACATTTAGATTTTGGGGTGTAGTTACCCTTAAATGCAAGCGTGCACCAGGAAGAGACCTTTGTTTGGTTAAGCGGTGTTGCTGTAGAACAAATGGCCACTGGAGTGATGCAAATGATCACGGTATAATTCTGCCAGGCAGGCATAGGCTACTTTGTAGTTAACATTTACTTGCGAAGGTTTTGGGGAAAGCCATTCCTTCCCTACCAGAAGAAGGTTATCATTAGCATCATCGCTAACGGCTACACAAAGTGTAGACATACGCGCGCACCGCACACATGCACACAGACAGGGGCATTCCTGTGCCGTTTCAGAAAGTTCATGGAAATACGAATCACTGATGCATTTTGTTCATGTCTTATGATTGACTTGGGCAAATGAATGTGTTTTCTAACAAGTTGAATAGATTTAGTTGATTTCTTACTAAGTTCAATAAATGTTTGAATATTGTTGAATTTCGGTTTAATGTCTGGATTCCGTGATTCGGTCCGCAACGCTTATTTTATAGGGCCCTAGTCAATGAACTTGTCATAAATCAACATAGGATAACGATATTATAACCGCGATTGATAATAGACAGTACTGTGCAGCCGTCTTCATCGACCTGGCCAAGGCTTTCGACTCTGTCAACCACCGCATTCTTATTGGCAGACTAAATAGCCTTGGTTTCTCAAATGACTGCCTCGCCTGGTTCACCAACTACTTCTCAGATAGAGTTCAGTGTGTCAAATCGGAGGGCCTGTTGTCTGGACCTATGGCAGTCTCTATGGGGGTGCCACAGGGTTCAATTCTTGGGCCGACACTTTTCTCCGTGTATATCAATGATGTCGCTCTTGCTGCTGGTGACTCTCAGATCCACCTCTACGCAGACGACACCATTTTGTATACATCTGGCCCATCATTGGACACTGTGTTAACAAACCTCCAAACGAGCTTCAATGCCATACAACACTCCTTCAGTAGCCTCCAACTGCTCTTAAACACTAGTAAAACTAAATGTATGCTTTTCAATCGAACGCTGCTGGCACCCGCCCTCCCGACTAGAATCACCACTCTCGACGGGTCTGACCTAGAGTATGTGGACAACTACAAATACCTAGGTGTCTGGTTAGACTGTAAACTCTCCTTCCAGACTCACATAAAGAATCTCCAATCCAAAGTTAAATCTAGAATCGGCTTCCTATTTCGCAAACAAAGCCTCCTTCACTCATGCTGCCAAACATGCCCTCGTAAAACTGACTATCCTACCGATCCTTGACTTCGGCGATGTCATTTACAAAATAGCCTCCAACACTCTACTCAGCAAACTGGATGTAGTCTATCACAGTGCCATCCGTTTTGTCTCCAAAGCCCCATACACTACCCACCACTGTGACCTGTACGCTCTTGTTGGCTGGTCCTCACTACATGTTCGTCGTCAAACCCACTGGCTCCAGGCCATCTATAAATCACTGCTAGGCAAATCCCCGCCTTATCTTAGCTCATTGGTCACCATAGCAGCACCCACCCGTAGTCTGCGCTCCAGCAGGTATATCTCACTGGTCATTCCCAAAGCCAACACCTCCTTTGGCCGCCATTCCTTCCAGTTCTCTGCTGCCAATGACTGGAACGAATTGCAAAAATCTCTGAAGCTGGAGACTCTTATCTCCCTCACTAACTTTAAGCATCAGTTGTCAGAGCACCTTACCGATCACTGCACCTGTACACAGCCCATCTGAAATTAGGCCACCCAACTACCTCATCCCTATATTGTTATTTATTTTGCTCTTTTGCACCCCGGTATCTCTATTTGCACATAATCTCTTGCACATCTAGCATTCCAGTGTTAATACTATTGTAATTATTTTGCACTATAGCCTATTTATTGCCTTACCTCCATAACTTGCTACATTTGCACACACTGTATATATATTTTCTGTTGTATTTTTGACTTTGTTTTTTTACCCCAAATGTAACTCTGTGTTGTTTTTATCGCACTGCTTTGCTTTATCTTGGCCAGGTCGCAGTTGTAAATGAGAACTTGTTCTCAACTGGCTTACCTGGTTAAATAAAGGTGAATTTTTTTTAATTTTTTAAATAAGTTTGCAAATGTGATGATGCATGGAATGCTTGATATTTTTCATGGAGAAAATTAGCTTCCCCAAACTTGAGAGCAAGACTGGCCTAAACGCGCTAATGTTTTCCTTTGCTAATGTCCGTCCCGCCCCCCTGTCAGCTGTCAGTTTTGTCGATGACCACGTACATAAGACACGCCAATCACCGACACCTGAAGTTCCATGACCATCACAGCCCTAGTTGTATGCTTGAGTTTGTTCAGAGGAGGCTTTGAATAAAATCCGATCTGAGTGTGAAATGCCTTACTGAGGGTAAATGGAAGCTCCTCTTGTGCCCGGCTCAGCCTTATACAGTTTAAGGTACTTTACCGTATCCATTTCAGTAAGGCCAGATTGTCCAAATTCTACCCAAATATTGATGGTACATGTGACAGGTGTAAAAGCTCCTTGGTGGACTTGACCCACATGTTCTGGTCCTGTCCCCGTCTGGCAGATTATTTGTCCACTATTTAAAACCCTTTCTGAAGCATTTGATATAAAGTTGCAGCCTAGTGCAGAAATTGCTATTTTTGGAGTACCAAACAACAATCCTTCTCTGACCAATAGACAGCTAGATGCCATTGCCTTTGCCTCCCTGTTAGCCCGCAGAAGGATTTTATTGGATTGGAAATCTATCAATCCTCCCTTAGCCTCTCTTTGGCTCGAAGATCTGAAGCTGTTCCTAAAATGAGAAAAAATGAAGTTACCATTCGAGGGTCAACCAACTCATTTTATTCCTCCTGGGACCCGATGATATCCTATTTTGAACAGCTCCAAACACTTCCTCCAGATTAGTACTCTTGGCCCCACCTTGAGATTACTGCTATATAGGCCTATAAAATCACTTAATCACCTGAAATTGTTAGGCTATTACATTTTTGCTTGAAGTAACGTTGTTGTATACTTTTGTTTTGTTTTCTGACATGTAAGTCAATTACTTTCCCTTTCTTTTTAAATGTGTTTGGAGGCATTCTGGGGGGAGGGGGAGGTCAAAGGGGGACTAAAAGGGGAGAAATGTACCATGTCTTTACATGTTATCTTTCATTCATTGTGAATACAAAATATATAATTTTAAAGGGAAGGCTTTGAAGCCAGATTTAGCGGATTTTGCTGTTTAGTTTTCCTCAACCTGTGTTTTGTTTCTCTCTCCTCTCCCTGTTAGATGGTGAGGCTGCTTCTCTCCAGAGGAGCCAACATTAATGCCTTTGACAAGAAGGATCGCCGAGCAATCCACTGGGCTGCTTACATGGGTGATGAGTTTACCACATCATTTACATTCTGACTAATGTCCTTTATACCAATGAATGAATGAATGAATGGACTGTGTGTTAGTCTCACAGCTCAGCTGTATGAGCCACGTCTAGTGTGTTATTATGTCAGAATCATGTACTAAGTAGGTTGATTAGATGTTTTCAGTTGTACTAACATGATGTAGGTGTTGCTTATGGTGCTGTGTACCACTGTAAACTAATCTCTCTCTCTCTCTCGCTCTCGCTCTCTCTACCTACCATAGGGCACATTGAGGTGGTGAAACTGCTGGCCTCTCATGGATCAGAGGTGTCCTGTAAAGACAAGAAGGCCTACACCCCTCTCCACTCTGCAGCCTCCAGTGGAATGATCAGTGTGGTCAAGTACCTCCTGGACCTTGGAGTGGATGTGAGTCAACACGCATTCAAATGTGTAGTCACTGTTCAATTACAACTCAATGAAAATACAGAGCTCTAGTGGGTTGGCGAATGATTTCCTTTCAAGTAATGAAGAGATGGAGGTTGGAGCCAGTGTTTTGGACCAGGGGGTTTTCAGAACCAAGTAATGAAGAGCGAGAGGTTGGACCAGGGGGTTTTCAGAACCAGGTAATGAAGAGAGAGAGGTTGGACCAGGGGGTTTTCAGAACCAGGTAATGAAGAGAGAGAGGTTGGACCAGGGGGTTTTCAGAACCAAGTAATGAAGAGAGAGAGGTTGGACCAGGGGGTTTTCATAACCAAGTAATGAAGAGAGAGAGGTTGGACCAGGGGGTTTTCAGAACCAAGTAATGAAGAGAGAGAGGTTGTACCAGGGGGTTTTCAGAACCAAGTAATGAAGAGAGAGAGGTTGGACCAGGGGGTTTTCAGAACCAAGTAATGAAGAGAGAGAGGTTGGACCAGGGGGTTTTCAGAACCAAGTAATGAAGAGAGAGAGGTTGGACCAGGGGGTTTTCAGAACCAAGTAATGAAGAGAGAGAGGTTGGACCAGGGGGTTTTCAGAACCAAGTAATGAAGAGAGAGAGGTTGGACCAGGGGGTTTTCAGAACCAAGTAATGAAGAGAGAGAGGTTGGACCAGGGGGTTTTCATAACCAGGTAATGAAGAGAGAGAGGTTGGACCAGGGGGTTTTCATAACCAAGTAATGAAGAGAGAGAGGTTGGACCAGGGGGTTTTCAGAACCAAGTAATGAAGAGAGAGAGGTTGGACCAGGGGGTTTTCATAACCAGGTAATGAAGAGAGAGAGGTTGGACCAGGGGGTTTTCATAACCAAGTAATGAAGAGAGAGAGGTTGGACCAGGGGGTTTTCATAACCAAGTAATGAAGAGAGAGAGGTTGGACCAGGGGGTTTTCATAACCAAGTAATGAAGAGAGAGAGGTTGGACCAGGGGGTTTTCAGAACCAAGTAATGAAGAGAGAGAGGTTGGACCAGGGGGTTTTCATAACCAAGTAATGAAGAGAGAGAGGTTGGACCAGGGGGTTTTCAGAACCAAGTAATGAAGAGAGAGAGGTTGGACCAGGGGGTTTTCAGAACCAAGTAATGAAGAGATGGAGGTTGGACCAGGGGGTTTTCATAACCAAGTAATGAAGAGAGAGAGGTTGGACCAGGGGGTTTTCATAACCAAGTAATGAAGAGAGAGAGGTTGGACCAGGGGGTTTTCATAACCAAGTAATGAAGAGAGAGAGGTTGGACCAGGGGGTTTTCAGAACCAAGTAATGAAGAGAGAGAGGTTGGACCAGGGGGTTTTCAGAACCAAGTAATGAAGAGAGAGAGGTTGGACCAGGGGGTTTTCAGAACCAAGTAATGAAGAGAGAGAGGTTGGACCAGGGGGTTTTCAGAACCAAGTAATGAAGAGAGAGAGGTTGGACCAGGGGGTTTTCAGAACCAAGTAATGAAGAGAGAGAGGTTGTACCAGGGGGTTTTCATAACCAAGTAATGAAGAGAGAGAGGTTGGACCAGGGGGTTTTCATAACCAAGTAATGAAGAGAGAGAGGTTGGACCAGGGGGTTTTCAGAACCAAGTAATGAAGAGAGAGAGGTTGGACCAGGGGGTTTTCAGAACCAAGTAATGAAGAGAGAGAGGTTGGACCAGGGGGTTTTCATAACCAAGTAATGAAGAGAGAGAGGTTGGACCAGGGGGTTTTCATAACCAAGTAATGAAGAGAGAGAGGTTGGACCAGGGGGTTTTCATAACCAAGTAATGAAGAGAGAGAGGTTGGACCAGGGGGTTTTCATAACCAAGTAATGAAGAGAGAGAGGTTGGACCAGGGGGTTTTCAGAACCAAGTAATGAAGAGAGAGAGGTTGGACCAGGGGGTTTTCATAACCAAGTAATGAAGAGAGAGAGGTTGGACCAGGGGGTTTTCAGAACCAAGTAATGAAGAGAGAGAGGTTGTACCAGGGGGTTTTCATAACCAAGTAATGAAGAGAGAGAGGTTGGACCAGGGGGTTTTCAGAACCAAGTAATGAAGAGAGAGAGGTTGGACCAGGGGGTTTTCAGAACCAAGTAATGAAGAGAGAGAGGTTGGACCAGGGGGTTTTCATAACCAGGTAATGAAGAGAGAGAGGTTGGACCAGGGGGTTTTCAGAACCAAGTAATGAAGAGAGAGAGGTTGGACCAGGGGGTTTTCAGAACCAAGTAATGAAGAGAGAGAGGTTGGACCAGGGGGTTTTCAGAACCAAGTAATGAAGAGAGAGAGGTTGGACCAGGGGGTTTTCAGAACCAAGTAATGAAGAGAGAGAGGTTGGACCAGGGGGTTTTCATAACCAAGTAATGAAGAGAGAGAGGTTGGACCAGGGGGTTTTCATAACCAAGTAATGAAGAGAGAGAGGTTGGACCAGGGGGTTTTCAGAACCAAGTAATGAAGAGAGAGAGGTTGGACCAGGGGGTTTTCATAACCAAGTAATGAAGAGAGAGAGGTTGGACCAGGGGGTTTTCAGAACCAAGTAATGAAGAGAGAGAGGTTGGACCAGGGGGTTTTCAGAACCAAGTAATGAAGAGAGAGAGGTTGGACCAGGGGGTTTTCAGAACCAAGTAATGAAGAGAGAGAGGTTGGACCAGGGGGTTTTCATAACCAAGTAATGAAGAGATGGAGGTTGGAGCCAGTGTTTTGGGCCAGGGGGTTTTCAGAACCAAGTGACCTGATCAGGAATGTATTGTTTTGTTCCCCCCCCCCCCCCCCCCCCCCCCCTCTCTCTCTCCACTCTTTTCCCTCCCTTGCTCCCTCCAGATAAATGAGCCCAATGGGTACGGTAACACCCCCCTCCACGTGGCATGCTACAACGGGCAGGACGTGGTGGTGAATGAGCTGATCGAGTGTGGCGCCAACGTGAACCAGGTGAACGAGAAGGGTTTCGCCCCACTCCACTTCACGGCCGCCTCGTGCCATGGGGCGCTCTGCCTGGAGCTGCTGGTGGGCAACGGGGCCCTCGTCAACATCAAGGTGAGGAGACCGGATGACCAACACTGTGTCTGAACTAAATAACACCCTATTCCCTATGTAGTGCACTACTTTTGACCAGGGGCCCATAGAGCAAGGAGCCGTGGTGACACTGGCTGTGTCCCAAATGGCACCCTGTTCCCTTTATAAGTACACTACTTTGGTTCAAAAAGTAGTTCACTATGAAGAGAATAGGGTGCCATTTGCGACGCACACACTGACGCAGCACATGGCTTAGTATTTGGCCCTGGTCTACATTCAAATACCAATGGAATAGGCCTAACAATGCAAACTAAATGCAATCAAGCGCTCCTCCAATACGTGTTTGATTTTGCGTGTGGTCAGCAGCACAGACTGCCGTGTGAACCATCTTTGTCTTTCTATCTGCAGAGTAAAGATGGAAAGACCCCCCTCCACATGACGGCCATCCACGGACGCTTCTCCAGATCTCAAGCCATCATCCAGAATGGTGAGTCGCTGTGAATGCTCTCAACTGAATATATATGAACCAGTAGGCTCTTCAGCATTGTCTTTAGTCTTCAAACCATGATTCACTGGCACAGAGCAATGTTACTTGCAATGTGGTTGAACATGAAGCTTCATGAGGCCTCTAGGGTCAAGTGGTTGACGTGTGTGTGTGTCTGTGTGTGTGTGTGTGTGTGTCTGTGTGTGTCTGTGTGTGTGTGTGTTCTGTAGGTGCTGAGATCGACTGTGAAGAAAAGAATGGAAACACACCCCTGCACATCTCTGCTCGCTACGGCCACGAGTTACTCATCAATACACTCATCACGAACGGAGCTGACACAGCCAAGTGAGAACACACACACACACAGTTTCCAGCAATAATGCAACATGCATCTGCAATTCTGTCATTGACCGAATTGCCGCTTGGAGACTATGCTCAACACATTGTGGTGTGTGGGGGGTTGATAGACAGGGCATTGCAGCATGCTGATGTGTTGATCTGCTGTGGGGTTTAATGAGGACTGTGATGTGGTGCTGTTTCCAATCTTAGCTGAATGAACTGTAAGTCACTCTGGATAAGAGTGTCTGCTTAAAGTCTAAAATGTAAAAATGTGTTGCAGGCGAGGCGTCCATGGGATGTTCCCCCTCCACCTGGCTGCTCTCAGTGGGTTCTCTGACTGCTGTCGGAAGCTCCTCTCATCAGGCTTTGATATAGACACCCCTGACGACTTTGGAAGGACCTGTTTACATGCTGCAGCAGCTGTTGGGTGAGTGGACTGGTCCAGGCTTTACACCAAGGAATATTTAGTTCATGAACTGGAAAGCCACCAGAAAGAACAAACACATATTCACACTCTTACATTTCACATTGTTTAGCAGTATAAAAAAATCGTTTAGATCATTAGTGCGGTATCATTTCTGTATAATGTGGTTCCATGCCATGGTGGTATTGACTTGCGCTCTGGTCTAAATTGTCTTTATATCTTCTTGAAAGAGAAGAGAAACCTGCAAACTGCTCTTGCTAGTATCACTTTTTATTATAGCTTTTATTAGCATTATAAAAACAGTGATACTAGCAAGAGCAGTGTACGGGTTTCTCTTTTCTTTAAGGTTCTCATTGTTACCATCCACCTGATAGCTCAGATGTGAAAGGGCCTTTCTGAACTTGATATCTTGTTACCATCCACCTGATAGCTCAGATGAACGAGAGCCTTTCTGAACTTGATATCTTGTTACCATCCACCTGATAGCTCAGATGTACGAGAGCCTTTCTGAACTTGATATCTTGTTACCATCCACCTGATAGCTCAGATGTACGAGAGCCTTTCTGAACTTGATATCTTGTTACCATCCACCTGATAGCTCAGATGAACGAGAGCCTTTCTGAACTTGATATCTTGTTACCATCCACCTGATAGCTCAGATGTACGAGAGCCTTTCTGAACTTGATATCTTGTTACCATCCACCTGATAGCTCAGATGTACGAGAGCCTTTCTGAACTTGATATCTTGTTACCATCCACCTGATAGCTCAGATGTACGAGAGCCTTTCTGAACTTGATATCTTGTTACCATTCACCTGATAGCTCAGATGTACGAGGGCCTTTCTGAACTTGATATCTTGTTACCATCCACCTGATAGCTCAGATGTACGAGAGCCTTTCTGAACTTGATATCTTGTTACCAGGAACCTGGACTGTCTGAATCTGCTGCTCAACACAGGGGCAGACTTCAACAGAAAGGACAGCTTCGGAAGGTCTGTCTGTGGCATCAAATAACTTTCATATGTGATCTTTATGATAATGGGGAATATAGTATAGGGGCATATAGGAATTATTATGGGAAATATTGGGCGGCAGGTAGCCTAGCGGTTAAGAGCGTTGGGTCAGTAACCGAAAGGTTGCTGGTTCAAATCCCCTAGCTGACTAGGTGAAAAATGTGTCTATGTGCACTGCAGCAAGGCACTTAACCCTAATTGCTCCTGTAAGTCGCACTGGATAAGAGTGTCTGCTAAATGACGTAAATGTAAAATGTAAATGTTATACAGCTCCAATAAGCTGTTTCTGTTGTTGATGTTGAATGGTTTCTGTGCGTTCTTCTAGGAGTCCTCTGCATTATGCGGCAGCCAATTGTAACTACCAGTGTCTGTTTGCCTTGGTGGGGTCTGGGGCCAGTGTGAACGATCTGGATAAAAGGGGTTGCACCCCGCTCCACTACGCTGCTGCCTCCGACACAGACGGAAAGTACGTCTCACACCTCTCTTACTGTTGTGTGTGTTGTGGTGCCATGACCTTTCACATTTCACTGTAGTCTGGAGAGTATGTTGTGGTGCCATGACCTTTCACATTTCACTGTAGTCTGGAGAGTATGTTGTGGTGCCATGACCTTTCACATTTCACTGTAGTCTGGAGAGTATGTTGTGGTGCCATGACCTTTCACATTTCACTGTAGTCTGGAGAGTATGTTGTGGTGCCATGACCTTTCACATTTCACTGTAGTCTGGAGAGTATGTTGTGGTGCCATGACCTTTCACATTTCACTGTAGTCTGGAGAGTATGTTGTGGTGCCATGACCTTTCACATTTCATTGTAGTCTGGAGAGTATGTTGTGGTGCCATGACCTTTCACATTTCACTGTAGTCTGGAGAGTATGTTGTGGTGCCATGACCTTTCACATTTCACTGTAGTCTGGAGAGTATGTTGTGGTGCCATGACCTTTCACATTTCACTGTAGTCTGGAGAGTATGTTGTGGTGCCATGACCTTTCACATTTCACTGTAGTCTGGAGAGTATGTTGTGGTGCCATGACCTTTCACATTTCACTGTAGTCTGGAGAGTATGTTGTGGTGCCATGACCTTTCACATTTCACTGTAGTCTGGAGAGTATGTTGTGGTACCATGACCTTTCACATTTCACTGTAGTCTGGAGAGTATGTTGTGGTGCCATGACCTTTCACATTTCATTGTAGTCTGGAGAGTATGTTGTGGTGCCATGACCTTTCACATTTCACTGTAGTCTGGAGAGTATGTTGTGGTGCCATGACCTTTCACATTTCACTGTAGTCTAGAGTATGTTGTTGGTCGTGTTTGAATACATACTAGTGTTAAATCTGCAGTGTGAAAGCTTGGCCACGTCTCCTTTGGGAAAGTGTCTCTGCTTGCTTATCTGTCTGTCTTGATGTTGGTATAATGATTAGTGAACTCTTGACCTCTGACCTCTAGGTGTCTGGAATATTTGCTGCGAAACGACGCTAACCCAGGGATCAGGGACAATCAGGGCTACAACGCAGTCCATTACGCGTCTGCGTACGGACACCGCCTCTGTCTGGAGCTGGTGAGTCAGAACCACAGGGGACTAGACGCCCTGCATTCACAGACCATTTTGTCTGCGTCCCAAATGAATGTAGGGCCCATAGGGCTCTGGTCAAAAGTAATGCACTATATAGGGAATAGGGTGCCATTTGGGACAGACGTTGATATTCAGTAGGTTTTAAGGTGTGGTTGCATGTTTGTCGTGGCCGCATCGTCACTCTTGATGTTCTTTTTCCAGATTGCAAGTGAAACACCTTTAGATGTGGTAAGTACCAGTTGGTTACTTTTCCTCACACTAGCTTGTTTAAGATACGAATGCAACACCCCAGTATGTCTGCAGGGGCTGGTCACTGAGATTTACAACATGAAACATGCTACTAGACTAACCTTCAAAGTAAATATGTTACAAGTCTAAACTGGCCCGTCCTTGTCTTTCCCCAGCTAATGGAAACCTCAGGGACAGACATCCTGAACGACTCTGATGTCAGAGCTCCCATCAGCCCCCTACACTTAGCTGTGAGTAAAGCCTACCTGCTCCTGTAGGGGTCTCGCCACATGACAAATGGCACCCTATTCCCTATTTAGTGCACTACTTTTGACCAGAGCCTTATGGGCCCAGATCAAAAGTACTGCACTACATGGGAAATAGGGTGCTATCTGGGATGCAGGCATGGTGTTGTTTTTCCACGAAAAGTTGATTGTCCAGACACTCACACACCATGTTCCTATCTGTTCCTGATTAGTGTAAAATACATGCATATTTTGACACGGTGATGATGAGGATGATTTCCTTATTTTGCCATTTGAGTTAATCAACCTCCAACAGAGGAGAAGTAGAGTGTTTCTAAATCTCACGCTTGGCAGGGACCTTCGATGTTGATGCTGGGCGGGAGAAAAAATGGGCACCCGATTTGAGAGACACTGGTCTACTTTAGGGGTCTAGGACTGTTTCTGTTCAGGCATACCACTGGTCTACTATAGGACATTGATTATATTAAGAGTGTATATCTGTTCAGGCGCACCACTGGTCTACTATAGGACATTGATTATATTAGGAGTGTATTTCTGTTCAGGCGTACCACTGGTCTACTATAGGACATTGATTATATTAAGAGTGTATATCTGTTCTGGCATACCACTGGTCTACTATAGGACATTGATTATATTAGGAGTGTATATCTGTTCAGGCATACCACTGGTCTACTATAGGACATTGATTTAATTAGGAGTGTATATCTGTTCTGGCATACCACTGGTCTACTATAGGACATTGATTATATTAGGAGTGTATATCTGTTCAGGCATACCACTGGTCTACTATAGGACATTGATTATATTAGGAGTGTATATCTGTTCAGGCATACCACTGGACTTTGCTTCAGACTGTGTGTTTGTTTCCATTCAGGCGTACCACGGCCACCACCATGCTATGGAGGTCCTGGTTCAGTCTCTGCTGGATCTAGACGTGAGGAACAGCCAGGGGCGCACCCCTCTGGACCTGGCTGCCTTTAAAGGCCATGTGGAGTGTGTTGACGTCCTCATCAACCAGGGAGCCTCCATCCTGGTTAAAGACTTCACCCTGAAGAGGACCCCCATCCACGCTGCAGGTACGCATAGGATATCACGTAAGACCTAGAGATTCTGTAATTCAAAAGTTTTCCTTACCAAGATGGACATTTGTTTGGTCATGTTGCTAGGACGCCAATGTCCACTCTAGGGATATTATATAGCATAGTGTGAAAATGCCCACTACACACTGATCTAAGGTCATTTTTTGTCATTATTGCTGAGGATCTGGGGAGGGTAAGCTGATCCTAGATCAGTGCACAGGGGGACTTCTATCCAGAGCCAGGTACACAGCTAGCAGGTGACAGGCTTCGAGGGCCTCAGCCCCAAAATGTTTTATTATCTGCTGTGTTAACATCATGAGGATGTCATCTACCAATACCACTGTTCTAGAAATCTGTCTGTTCATGTGAAGGTAATAGTCGTCCAGCAATCAGCTCATATCCTCTCTGTTTAGCCTCCTCTAGCTACCAACGGTCAATCATCTCACATTCTTATATCCTCTCTGTTTATCCTCCTCTAGCTACCAACGGTCATTCGGAGTGTTTGCGTTTGCTGATTGGAAATGCTGACCTCCAGAGTCCAGTGGACGTTCAAGACGGGAATGGACAGTAAGTCAATTGGGTTTTGGATACAATTCCTGAAATAAAGAGATTTTGACACTAGTTCTACGTCCCAAATGGCACCCTATGCCCTACTTGGTGCACTACTTTAAACCAGAACCCTATGGGCTCGGGTCAAAAGTAGTGTACCATATAGGGAATAGGTTGCCATTTGGGACTCAGCCTGGTTATTACCAGTTTGTAATATGACCTTGTTGTCTTGTGTATCAGAACCCCTCTGATGCTGTCAGTGCTGAGCGGACACACAGACTGTGTGTACTCACTGCTCAACAAGGGAGCCAGCGTAGAAGCCAAAGACAAGTGGGGCAGAACAGCGCTACACAGAGGGGTGAGGAGGAGAGCTGGCTGTATACGCTCACACACAGAAAGAGACGGGGAGGCTCAAATATACATATTATCTTCAGAAAAGTAGTTGTCCATGGGTAGTGGTGTATTCATCCCTGTAGGGGGACCTGCCTCCAGACATCATTTGTAATAATTGATGATTCATTATTATATCATTGATTATTAGTTATTCAAATCCATTCTTGTCTCCCTGCCCTTCCTCCCAGGCATTGACGGGTCATGAGGAGTGTGTGGAGGCCCTGCTGCAGCACAGCGCCAGCTTCCTGGTTCGGGACTGTAAGGGGCGG
Organism: Coregonus lavaretus; assembly: GCF_964263955.1. Lineage (NCBI taxonomy): Eukaryota > Metazoa > Chordata > Actinopteri > Salmoniformes > Salmonidae > Coregonus > Coregonus lavaretus. Next base: position 70,481 of record NW_028164966.1, read on the forward strand.
ACCCCTGTCCACCTGGCGGCGGCATCCGGACACATCGGGGTGCTGGGGGGACTCCTACACGCCGCCCAGTCAGTGGAGACCCTCCCCGTCATCACAGACAACCAGGGCTACACGCCACTACACTGGGCCTGCTACAACGGTACGTACTGGACTAACGGAACACTAGATATTTTCTGATTTTCTCTCTTCAGCACCGTAAACATGTCCCTGAATTAGGCAGGCCATACAACTAGGGGTGTAACGATTCGATTTGTATCACGATTCGTGGTTGTCGATACGATTCAAGGACGATATTGGTTCATTTAGAACGATACGATCCGAAACGATTCAGTGACTTGAAATCGATTCAGTAACCTTTTAGCCAAAAATTCAACCAGTGTGACTGAAATAAATACCTGGATACTGGACAGTGCAGGTGAAGTTTCCTAGATTCCTGTTTCTTGTAAGGACCGCAATGGTGGCTTGATAATTTCTCGCTCGTCGGCTTCTCCTCTGTCGTCCGCCATGCTATGTTTTGTTGTCTTTGCGCCTTTGCGCTGCTGCTGGCGTGGGGCGATGACGTCACGGATAGGCAGACTGAATCGAGTAATGTTTAAAGCCTTTATCATTAAAAGTGCTAAGAAAAAACATCCATATAAAGTCTGACGTGCTTAAATCCAATGGGTTATTTCCTAGTATCGATACAATCGATTTATTACATTTTAAAACGATGTTAGAGTGATATATGTTGTCCAAAAGGCCAACTCACCGAGCACAGATCGATGTAGTTGGATCATAGGAATATAAATCGATACATCGATGTAGTAGATGGATCGTTACACCCCTACATACAACGGTACGTACTGACTAACTGGACTGTAGCTCTGTTCTCTCCTCCATGAAGTGTACACTCATTCACTCCCTCTTGTGGCTTGAAAAGCATTCGATTGGTGTGGACGGAGCCATGTGGGGGAATGAACAAGACTACAACAGAATTAGGGGTTATGACTCTCAGTGGAGGACCTTACACTGAAACAGGACTTTGTCATAGCATATGTCACCGAGGGCAACTCGTTCAGCCCCCTCCACTGTGCTGTGATCAATGACAACGAGGGGGCTGCAGAGATGCTGATTGACACTCTGGGGCCGGCCATTGTCAACGCCACTGACACCAAGAACCGGTAACTACAGCACATGACAAAGTCCTTTTCTTCTGGAGAATAATGTTGTCTTGGGAATAAAATGACCTCTGGGGTTGGATGAGGGATTGTAGATTACTTTTAATACATCTATTAGTGATTTTATATTTCTATGGTATAAACAGGGTTAATTGAACAAACTTGTTTATAACAGTCCTACATGATATCGGTGAAATAAGTTTCCTCTCTCTCCAGGACCCCCCTGCATGCGGCGGCTTTCACGGACCACGTGGAGTGTCTTCAGCTGCTGCTAGGCCACAACGCCCAGGTCAACTCCCCCGATGCCTCCGGGAAGACCTCCCTCATGATGGCTGCTGAGAACGGACAAACCAACGCTGTCGGTACGCAGCCCCCTCTCCTCCGCTTTGCCTCGCCCAGCCGGCTTAAGTTCAACATGTCTGTTTTACATTTTAATAAGTCGCTTCATTTCCTAATTGAGTTTCTTTATGTTTCTCTGTCTGTGTCAGAGCTGTTGGTGAGCAGTGCCAAAGCAGAGCTCACCCTGCAGGATGCAGTCAAGAACACTGCTCTTCATCTGGCCTGCAGTAAGGTGAGCATCCCCACATGAAGATGACGTTCATCTGAACAGTTGGCTCTCTCTGGTTGACATTTTGGTCTGACATGTTTGACTCTGGTTTTTAAAGGGGCATGAAACCAGTGCTTTGTTGATATTGGAGAAGATTACAGACAGGAACCTCATCAACTCGACTAACGCAGCCTTACAGACGTACGTATGGTTCAGCTGTATTAATTGGGCCAGAAGAATTAGAAGAAGTGCACTATATAGGGAATAGTCTGGCATTTGGGAGGTATCCTCATTTGCTGCTGGCTAATCTGACGGTACTTTCTCCTCAGGCCGTTACACGTTGCAGCCAGAAATGGTCTGACGGTGGTGGTTCAGGAGCTACTAGTGAAGGGTGCTAGCGTGCTAGCAGTCGATGACAATGGTAAGATCCATAACGCTAACACCGTTTTCTTCTGTACTTCTCTTCTCAATGTGTCCACAAATGTTTCTCTCTAGTCCACTGCTTGGTTATTGTCTTAACTTTGTATCTCCTAGCCTGCTGTTATTTCATGTTTTTCACCAAAAGTGTTATAGTAAACGGTGATGCTCCTGAAGTGACCCTCTGCTGTTCTGTTTGAACCCCTCAGGTTACACGCCTGCCTTGGCCTGCGCCCCCAACAAAGACGTGGCGGACTGCCTGGCGCTGATCCTGGCCACCATGATGCCCGTGTCCCCCTGCAACCCGGCGCCCAGCCTGTCCTTCAGTGCCATTAACCACTACACCACCAGCCCCTCCAAGAGTGTGACCTTCGACAGCCTGCCCGTGCTGCGCAGCGAGCACAGCTCCTACTGCAGCTTCAACAACATCGGCCACCGCGACCACGATGGAGGCTTCTACAAGGATGAGGAACTCAACGACTCAGACTCAGAGACATACTGAGGGGGGTGGTGGTCGCTGCCCAGGAGGGGAGCCAAGGGTAGGCGGATGGACAGTGAAGTGGGGCAGAGGCCACAAACAAATCCACACATACACACCGTGTCTTAAATCACCACAGCCAGCTTTGGGAGGGCACGAGCCGAGACAGTCCGCACAGGAGCCTTAAGAGTCCTGCAGATGGAGAGAGAGAAATGGAGGGAGGGAGGGAGAGGGGGAGGCACAACAGGCTGGCTGGCCACACTCATCCTCTCGTACCACCAGGTGTCCTTCCAGCAGATACTGGACTTCAGAGGAACTGCTGCTGCTATACCCCACCTTTACCTTTACCCACAAAGGTCCTAAACGGTAGAAACTGTCCAGCCAACAGACAGACGGACACCTTATGACGGCAATAACCTGTAGTCCAAGGGGATAGTAGCACTTCACTGAGTGAAAAACAGACATGGACCAAAAGATGCGGAAGAAGCCTTTTCAAAACCTGTTTTGACAGTAGAAATGGGATTGAGCGTTTTGGCCTGAGAAAAAACATAAGGAGTGATGTTTCATTTAAGTTTTATGAGAGTGATGGTCATGTTTATCCGCACACTAAGACAGTCAGAACGCACCTAGCCTCTTGTCTGTAATCCATGTGGGAGGAGGGGAAATCATTTATTTTTTATGAACAAACATTTTAATAATATCATTCATGTCTTAAGCTCCTGACCCTCTGTGGGAACCAAAGAATCGTAGTATTTGCTCTCATGAGTAATTTCAAAGAATTTCCATCCCCAATGGCACCCTATTCCCTTTATAGTACACTACTTTTGACCAGGGCCATAGGGTTCTGGTCAAAAGTAGTGTACTCTATAAAGAATAGGGTGCCATTTAGATTTTGCATTTGTATGTGAGCGACAGGACTTTTTACATTTGCGTTATTAAACCTACCTGTCCTTTGCCCTCTAGAAAATATTTTAGAAAGTAAATTATTAATTCATGTATTCTTTCTTGTGATATTTATGTCATCATTTTGTGCCTTCTTTAGTTACTGAGGGGAGGTTAGGAGAGTAGGGGCAGCTGTATGAGCGAAAACAATGATGCACACTAAGTAATACAACGTTTGTGAAAAGCACTGATACTATTCCGAGGCATACGAGGGGGAAAACATGCCTCCCTTGGAGAGGAGAAACACTGTAAACCAATGGTAGGACAGCAGCATTTAGATTTTCTTCTGTTGAAAAAAATATATATATATTATTTGTCTTGGTCTTATAATCAATGTATTTTGACAGGTTTTGCTTGCTTAACTTCTTCAAAAAAATGAAACCACTCAAACCTTTTATGTGATTGCTTGTTCAAACCCCCGTTTTTGTCTCTTTTTTAAAATAATTTTAACTGGAAATATGTACAATACATATGCTATGTTCGTCAAATCAGGATCAGGAGGTTCACAGGTTTTTTCGTGTCCTTTTTTTCTTTAAAAGGATGAAACTAGCATGTACATATGAAATAGTGACTGAATCGAAACTCCCATGAATTCTTTCAGTATCTGAAGATTGCTGTATATTTTATGAGTAATAAAATAAAGAAATGAGTTATGTTATTTAATAATGAACTATGGGTTATCTGTTTTATGTGACAACCGCAGTATCAATTTCTAGGTGACAGTGGTGCTAATCCCAAAAGAAAGGCTACATACAACAAGGAACAAGAAGTCTATTGGCAAAGTGATGAATATTGCATGTACCTTGGCCTAACGGTGTGGGTTATGTATTTTATTTTTCATGGCGTCCTCAACATTACAGTTTTAAGGGCAACAATAGCCTAAATTTGTTTACAACTCGCAGGATTTCCATACATGAGCTTTCAACAACACAGAGTGTTGCATCAGCACGAGATCGAAAGTGCGTCAAATCTGTACAGGTCATTGTTACGTCATCACTGATAAACGTTGAAACTGATGAAAAACCGCTGGAGCAGTTCAGTCTAAACCTCCCTAGTGCTGGAGGATTGCGTTTGTTTTCGCTCTGGATGCGCGTTCATTTTGGCAAGGAAATGTGCTGATTTTGCAAGGAGATGGAGAATAAAGAGTTCAAGGTAGGCATGTTATTTATTTTTAAATCTTCAATTATATTAATTACTGTGGATTAAATATTGTTTAACAAATGAAATAATGTGCTATTCATGCTGTAATATCAAACTAGAAAGTCTATGGCCGGGGAGTCATGAGAGTTGGCTAAAGGTACAGTAGGGTCAAATGGGGGTCAAAGGTTATGACAGCACCTTCATAATTTCGTCCAAAATGGCACCCTATTCCCTATGTAGGCTAGTGTACTACTTTTGACCAGGAGCCATAGAAGGGTTGGCTGACGTCACGAAAACGATGCCCGCGCATCGATGGCCCGAAGTCGTGTATCTTGTTATGATTCTGAACCTCAGCTAACAACAAGCTGCCATGTGGGGAATCGTAGCTCTGTGGCATGTTTCAGCTTGTTGTATGGTGTTATTGATACCATGTCTTGTTTTGAGGTGTTTTGACTGATATCATGTCTATGCAATGACTCAAATTCGCTACCTAGCTAACCAACAACAACTGTAACAATGTATTTGAGACGAGTTCATTGTTCAAATGTATTTATGTTTGCATTAAACATTTAGAGACTAAATATAGTTTACATGTTGTCAACAGTCTAAGTCAAACCCTGTCTATTTTGCCCCATAGTTGCATGCCAGTTTTGTTGCTTAACAACCAACCCCTCTATAGAGTCCCACAGTGGAGGTGTGATAATACCCAAAAAACCTAGCGGTCAAACAGGGACATGGTTCCAATCGTTTTTCCACCATTCATTTTTCCCATAGCCGATTTTAGAAACACATAAAATAAGGGCTGTATTTCGTGTAGGCTTACCCTGGCGTGACGTTTTTGTAACCATGTAAATCTCTCTCGGACAAGTTGACTTTTATCAGTATATTTACATTTTACATTTATATCATTTAGCAGACGCTCTTATCCAGAGCGACTTACAATGGTGCATTCAACAATTGGTGTATTCAACTTATGATAGCCAGTGGGACAACCACTTATTTTTCTTCTTTTTTTTTATGGGGGGGGAGGGGGGGGGTAGAAGGATTACTTCATACTATTCCAGGTATTCCTTAAAGAGGTAGGGTTTCAAGTGTCTCCGGAAGGTGGTCAGTGACTCCGCTGTCCTGGCGTCGTGGGGGAGCTTGTTCCACCATTGGGGTGCCAGAGCCTGAAGGTAAGGAGGTGCCGTTCCTCTCACAGCTCCGTAGGCAAGCACCATGGTCTTGTAGTAGATGCGAGCCTCAACTGAGCGGGGTGACATGAGAGAACTTGGGAAGGTCGAACACCAGACGGGCTGCGGCGTTCTGGATAAGTTGTAGGGGTTTAATGGCACAGGCAGGGAGCCCAGCCAACAGCGAGTTGCAGTAATCCAGACGGGAGATGACATGTGCCTGGATTAGGAACTGTGCCGCTTTCTGTGTAAGGTAGAGTCGTACTCTGCAAATGTTGTAGAGCATGAACCTGCAGGATCGGGTCACCGTTTTGATGTTAGCAGAGAATGACAGGGTGTTGTCCAGGGTCACGCCAAGGCTCTTTGCACTCTGGGAGGAGGACACAATGGAGTTGTCAACCGTGATGGCGAGATCATGGAACGGGCAGTCCTTCCCAGGGATGAAGAGCAGCTCCGTCTTGCAGAGGTTCAGCTTGAGGTGGTGATCCGACATCCACACTGATATGTCTGCCAGACATGCAGAGATGCGATTCGCCACCTGGTTATCAGAAGGGGGAAAGGAGAAAATTAATTGTGTGTCGTCTGCGTAGCAATGATAGGAGAGACCATGTGAGGATATGACAGAGCCAAGTGACTTGGTGTATAGAGAGAATAGGAGAGGGCCTAGAACTGAGCCCTGGGGGACACCAGTGGTGAGAGCACATGGTGCGGAGACAGATTCTCGCCACGCTACCTGGTAGGAGCGACCTGTCAGGTAGGACGCAATCCAAGAGTGAGCAGCGCCGGAGATGCCCAACTCGGAGAGGGTGGAGAGGAGGATCTGATGGTTCACAATATCAAAGGCAGCGGATAGGTCTAGAAGGATAAGAGCAGAGGAGAGAGAGTTAGCTTTAGCAGTGCGGAGAGCCTCCATGACACAGAGAAGAGCAGTCTCAGTTGAATGACCAGTCTTGAAACCTGACTGGTTTGGATCAAGAAGGTCATTCTGAGAGTGATAGCAGGAGAGTTGGCTAGAGACGGCACGCTCAAGAGATTTGGAGAGAAAAGAAAGAAGGGATACTTACTTGTCTGTAGTTGTTGACATCGGAGGGATCGAGTGTAGGTTTTTTGAGGAGGGGTGCAACTCTCGCTCTCTTGAAGACGGAAGGGACATGGCCAGCGGTCAAGGATGAGTTGATGTGGGAGGTGAGGTGAGGTGAGGTAAGGGAGAAGGTCTCCGGAAATGGTCTGGAGAAGAGAGGACGGGATAGGGTCAAGCAGGCAGGTTGTTGGGCGGCCGGCCGTCACAAGTCGCAAGATTTCATCTGGAGAGAGAGGGGAGAAAAAAGTCAAAGCATAGGGTAGGGCAGTGTGAGCAGGACCAGCGGTGTCATTTCACTTAATAAATGAGGATCGGATGTCGTCAACCTTCTTTTCAAAATGGTTGACGAAGTCATCCACAGAGAGGGAGGAGGGTGGGGGAGGAGGATTCAGCAGGGAGGAGAAGGTGGCAAAGAGCTTCCTAGGGTTAGAGGCATAGGCTTGAAATTTAGAGTGGTAGAAAGTGGCTTTAGCAGCGGAAACAGAGGAAGAGAATGTAGAGAGGAGGGAGTGAAAAGATGACAGGTCCGCAGGGAGTCTAGTTTTCCTCCATTTCCGCTCGGCTGCCCGGAGCCCTCTTCTGTGAGCTCGCAATGAGTCGTCAAGCCACGGAGCAGGAGGGGAGGACCGAGCCGGCCGGGAGGATAGGGGACATAGAGAGTCAAAAGATGCAGAAAGGGAGGAGAGGAGGGTTGAGGAGGCAGAATCAGGAGATCGGAGGGAGAATGATTTAGCAGAGGGAAGAGATGATAGGATGGAAGAGGAGAGAGTAGCGGGAGAGAGAGAGCGAAGGTTGTGATGGCACATTACCATCTGAGTAGGGGCAGAGTGAGTAGTGTTGGAGGAGAGCGAGAGAGAAAAGGATACAAAGTAGTGGTCGGAGACTTGGAGGGGAGTTGCAGTGAGATTAGTAGAAGAACAGCATCTAGTAAAGATGAGGTCAAGCGTATTGCCTGCCTTGTGAGTAGGGGGGGACGGTGAGAGGGTGAGGTCAAAAGAGGAAAGGAGTGGAAAGAAGGAGGCAGAGAGAAATGAGTCAAAGGCAGAGACGTAGGGAGGTTAAAGTCACCCAGAACTGTGAGGGGTGAGCCATCCTCAGGAAAGGAACTTATCAAGGCGTCAAGCTCATTGATGAACTCTCCAAGGGAACCTGGAGGGCGATAAATGACAAGGATGTTAAGCTTGAATGGGCTAGTGATGTGACAGCATGGAATTCAAATGAGGAGATAGACAGATGGGTCAGGGGAAAAAGAGAGAATGTCCACTTTGGAGAGATGAGGATTCCTGTGCCACCGCCGCGCCGACCAGATGCTCTCGGGGTATGCGAGAACACATGGTTAGACGAGGAAAGAGCAGTAGGAGTAGCAGTGTTTTCTGTGGTAATCCATGTTTCCGTCAGCGCCAAGAAGTCGAGGGACTGGAGGGTAGCATAGGCTGAGATTAACTCTGCCTTGTTGGCTGCAGAACGGCAGTTCCAGAGGCTGCCAGACCACTAGGTTTTATGGGTATTATGACTCATACTGTGGGACTCTATAGGGCTCCAGCCAAAAGAAGTGCACTATATTGGAACTAGGGTGCTATTTCGGACACAAGCATAGATATGATGCATTATTATGTGACCATAGAAATAGAATCACTAGAAAGGATAGAGCCTCTGACCTTGGCAATTTGACTGGTAAACTGAACTGCACACCTGATATGATGTTCTGGTGATTCTATTTCTCTGAATATGATGCATTATGATGTGACAATGAGAGTTGGGTTAATGGTGCTCTCAAGGCAACTGGGAACTCGAAAAAAATAACTAGGTCAAATCATGACGTCCGTGATCTTCAGGTCGGAAAGTCGGAGCTCTAGAAAGATGCCAGAGTTTCCGACTTGGAATTCCTTTTTACATTTTGTGGTGGTAATTTTATCCCCTTTTTCTCCCCAATTTTTCGTGATATCCAATTGGTAGTTACGATCTTGTTACGATCTTGTCTCATCGCTGCAACTCCCCAGCGGGCTCGGGAGAGGTGAAGGTTGAGTCAGGCGTCCTCCAAAACATGACCCGCCAAGCCGCGCTGCTTCCGACTTGGAATTCCGAGTTGGATGACTGTTCAAAACGATTTTTCCCAGTCGGAGCTTGTTTTTTTTTCCTATTTCCCAGTTGTCTTGAACGCACTGAAGTCGGAAGTCAGAGATTTCCCAGTTGTTTTGAACACGGCAAAAGGCGACACAGTAGGTGACATCTAAACATGACTTTGTGCTGTCTTTCAGAGGTCAGAGGTCAATGGAAATGACCTCACCCTCATAGACCTGGATGACCCCATCAATGAAGCTGATGTTATGAAGGAAGTCAGGTAAGTGATTTACACTAATGACACATTTGTGACTGGTTACAGGATCACATAGGCCTACAGATACAGATTCAGTAGTAGGTCAAAGGTCACCGCCTATGGAGAGGTAGGCCCAGAGCCATGTATTTAGAGAGTTGGGACATTGAGATATAAACTCAGCAAAAAAAGAAACGTCCTCTCACTGTCAACTGCGTTTATTTTCAGCAAACTTAACGTGTAAATAACGCATCTCCCGAGTGGCGCAGTGTTCTAAGGCACTGCATCGCAGTGCTAGCTGTGCCACTAGAGATCCTGGTTCGAATCCAGGCTCTGTCGTAGCCGGCCGCGACCGGGAGACCCATGGGGCGGCGCACAATTGGCACAGCGTCGTCCAGGGTAGGGGAGGGAATGGCCGGCAGGGATGTAGCTCAGTTGGTAGAGCATGGCGTTTGCAACGCCAGGGTTGTGGGTTCGATACCCACGGGGGGGCAGTATGAAAAAAATATATATATATATATAAAAAAAGAATAAAAATAAAATAAACAAATAAAAGAATGTATGCACTCACTAACTGTAAGTCGCTCTGGATAAGAGCGTCTGCTAAATGACTAAAATGTAAAAATGTAATGTAAATATTTGTATGAACATAACAAGATTCAACAACTGAGACATAAACTGAGATGTTACCCCCTCGTCCACCAAGGCACCTGCAAGTTCCCAGACATTTCTGGGGGGAATGGCTAAATCCTAGCCCTCACCCTCCGATCCAACAGATCCAGGCTCTTCATGGCAGAACACTGACATTCCTGTCTTGCAGGAAATCACGCACAGAACGAGCAGTATGGCTGGTGGCATTGTCATGCTGGAGGGTCATGTCAGGATGAGCCTGCAGGAAGGGTACCACATGAGGGAGGAGGATGTCTTCCCTGTAACGCACAGCGTTGAAATTTCCTGCAATGACAACAAGCGTAGTCCGATGATGCTGTGACACACCGCCCAAGACCATGACGGACCATCCACCTCCAAATCGATCCCGCTCCAGAGTACAGGCCTTGGTGTATCGCTCATTCCTTCGACGATAAACACGAATCCGACCATCACCCCTGGTGAGACAAAACCGCGACTCGTCAGTGAAGAGCACTTTTTTGCCAGTCCTGTCTGGTCGAGCGACGGTGTGTTTGTGCCCATAGGCGACGGTGTTGCCGGTGATGTCTGGTGAGGACTTGCCTTACAACAGGCCTACAAGCCCTCAGTCCAGCCTCTCTCAGCCTATTACGGACAGTCTGAGCACTGATGGAGGGATTGTGCGTTCCTGGTGTAACTCGGGCAGTTGTTGTTTCCATCCTGTACCTGTCCCGCAGGATGTTCCGATCCTGTGCCGATGTTGTTACACGTGGTCTGCCACTGCGAGGATGATCAGCTGTCCGTCCTGTCTCCCTGTAGCTCTGTCTTAGGCGTCTCACAGTACGGACATTGCAATTTATTGCCCTGGCCACATCTGCAGTCCTCATGCCTCCTTGCAGCATGCCTAAGGCACGTTCACGCAGATGAGCAGGGACCCTGGGCATTTTTCTTTTGGTGTTTTTCAGAGTCAGTAGAAAGGCCTCTTTAGGGTCCTAAGTTTTCATAACTACCGTCTGTAAGCTGTTAGTGTCTTAATGACCGTTGCACAGGTGCATGTTCATTAAGTGTTTATGGTTCATTGAACAACATTTTACATTTTAGTCATTTAGCAGACACTCTTATCCAGAGCGACTTACAGTTAGTGAGTGCATACATTTTCATACTGGCCCCCCGTGGGAAACAAACCCACAACCCTGGCGTTGCAAGCGCCATGCTCTACCAACTGAGCTACAGGGGACTAGCATGGGAAACAGTGTTTAAACCCTTTACAATGAAGATCTGTGAAGATATTTGGATTTTTACGAATTATCTTTGAAAGATCCTGAAAAAGGGACGTTTTCTTTTTTTGCTGAGTTTATGTATACATTACATGACACAGTAGATATCCATATGACAGCTGGCTCCCCATGGGCAATGTTGACATTTTAAACAATGCTATGTAACTGAACATCTATAATTAGAATTTACTTATAATGAAAGGATAAATGAAAGGCTCCAAGGCGCTAACATGGAGTCCTTTTAAAAGTTGGCAGAATTCTCTAAATATTTGGCTCTGGATAGGCCGAGTCATCTCAAGAGTATTGGAGCCATAGAATTTGAGTGATTCTATTCTAATTCTAGAATGATTCATTCTAATTCTGTGATTCTAATTCTATAATTACACATCCTCACACTCACATTATAGCAGTGACCTAAGAGATATTCCTTTTCTCTATCTAGATCCCATAAAGATCACAGAGAGGCTGAGAGACTGACCAAGTTGGACGAGGCTGTTCTAGACACAGATACCCCAACTCAGTCACAGGAGGTTGAAGAAGAGAGTGAGTTGGACGAGGCTGTTGCCATCCCATCTCAGTCGCAGGAGGTTGAAGGAGAGAGTGAGTTGGACGAGGCTGTTGCCATCCCATCTGAGTCGCAGGAGGTTGAAGGAGAGAGTGAGATGGACGAGGCTGTTGCCATCCCATCTCAGTCGCAGGAGGTTGAAGGAGAGAGTGAGTTGGACGAGGCTGTTGCCATCCCATCTCAGTCGCAGGAGGTTGAAGGAGAGAGTGAGTTGGACGAGGCTGTTGCCATCCCATCTCAGTCGCAGGAGGTTGAGGGAGAGAGTGAGTTGGACGAGGCTGTTGCCATCCCATCTCGGTCGCAGGAGGTTGAAGGAGAGAGTGAGTTGGACGAGGCTGTTGCCATCCCATCTCGGTCGCAGGAGGTTGAAGGAGAGAGTGATTTGGACGAGGCTGTTGCCATCCCATCTCAGTCGCAGGAGGTTGAAGGAGAGAGTGAGTTGGACGAGGCTGTTGCCATCCCATCTCAGTCGCAGGAGGTTGAAGGAGAGAGTGAGTTGGACGAGGCTGTTGCCATCCCATCTCAGTCGCAGGAGGTTGAAGGAGAGAGTGAGTTGGACGAGGCTGTTGCCATCCCATCTCAGTCGCAGGAGGTTGAAGGAGAGAGTGATTTGGACGAGGCTGTTGCCATCCCATCTCAGTCACAGGAGGTTGAAGGAGAGAGTGAGTTGGACGAGGCTGTTGCCATCCCATCTCAGTCACAGGAGGTATGATGTATTTTTCTATTACATGGATGACATTTCATTGAGATATTTTGTGTTTTAATGACGCAAAATTGAATTCCAGCCTAACTCTGCTTTCTGTTGTCGCCATCAGGCTGCAGTGGTGACCTTCACTACCGTGACCCACAAGGATGAAACTTCCCAGACCAGTCTCACCCTCAGCAGGGGAAAGAGAAGCTACCCAGACCTACACACCTTTGTGCAGGACATGAAGGACGAGTAAGTTGCTCTTTGGCTTCCCCATGCATCCCCTAGATATGTTCCCTATCTCAATTGCATACTCCTCGTGTCCTCTCTTCTCAAAACCCATTGGATGAGAAAGCCAGAGGTCCCGCCCTTCTGACCTTCTCATCCAATGGGTTTTGAGAAGGAGGTGAGGAGATTGAGAGTCTCCCATAGTCTCGGGCCAATACAAAGGACTCAACGGACCAAATAACCAATCAGGGATGTCTGGGTGTGGCCTAGTTCCATAGAGGTCCATCCTTAACGTAGTCTAAGATAATAGAGGTAATGTCCATCCATAACGTAATCAAAGATAATAGAGGTAATGTCCATCCATAACGTAATCTAAAATAATAGAGGTAATGTCCATCCATAACGTAATCTAAAATAATAGAGGTAATGTCCATCCATAACGTAGTCTAAGATAATAGAGGTAATGTCCATCCATAACGTAATCTAAGATAATAGAGGTAATGTCCATCCATAACGTAATCTAAAATAATAGAGGTAATGTCCATCCATAACGTAATCTAAAATAATAGAGGTAATGTCCATCCATAACGTAATCTAAAATAATAGAGGTCATGTCCATCCATAACGTAGTCTAAGATAATAGAGGTAATGTCATGTAGTTCATTGTGTACTTGCATTTATTTACTTTTCAGCCATTGGAATCTGCTGAGTGAGAATATGCGTGCCGGGGTGAGTTATAGTCACCTCTAAAGTAGTTAATGTTGGTAAAATGGACCAAACATTCATTTGTGGAAATCCTGCAGGACCTTTAATCCTGAACCACTGCTTTAATTGACTAGCTTGAGTAAATGGTTCTAAGTTTTATATCAGTGCAGCCCCTTTAACAAACTAACTCTGGATGGTCTTTTAACATTGCAGATGAGCAGACATGAGTTTAGTGCCAAGTGCATGGATATTGTAGCATGGGTGATGGAGTCTACATCCACTGTGGTTGTTCCCGCCCTTGACCTCACCATGCAGATAGAGCTCTCTGATTCGCCAAGCTCTTCTGGATCAGGAAGTAATGAGGCAGGAGAGGTGACCTCTCTTGGCCGCAGCGTCAGATTCAGCTGTAGTGGAGGACCCAGCAGGTGCACCAGCGCCAGAACCGCCTGCAGCACACGCACTCCCACGCCTTTCCCCTCCTCTCACAGGTACCTAGCCCTATCCCCTCCTCTCACAGGTACCTACCCCTCTCCCCTCCTCTCACAGGTACCTAGCCCTATCCATGCCTCTCACAGGTACCTACCCCTCTCCCCTCCTCTCACAGGTACCTAGCCCTATCCATGCCTCTCACAGGTACCTACCCCTATCCCCTCCTCTCACAGGTACCTAGCCCTATCCATGCCTCTCACAGGTACCTAGCCCTATCCCCTCCTCTCACAGGTACCTAGCCCTATCCTCTCCTCTCACAGGTACCTAGCCCTATCCCCTCCTCTCACAGATACCTAGCTCTATCCCCTCCTCTTTTTGCAGGTCTTTCCTGTTATAGGTACAAATATCCATTCCAGATCCACTTAGTGAGAAATACTACTTAGATACTACACAACCACTCTAAAAAGTTTACTCTAAATGTTAATGTTTGGACTGAGTGTGGTTTGAGATGGTTCACAATGCTTCCTTTGAATAACAATAACAAGGTTGAGTTTGTGTCCCAAATTCTTGGATCATATTTTTTTATTTTGTTACCATGTATTATTAATTTCTATTGTGCATTCTGCAGGTGTTTGACCTCTTTGCTGAGTGAGGACAATGAGCGATATGTCTCCTCACCTGAGGGTGGCGATAGAGAGATGAGACACAGACCACACTCAGCACCACTGAGATCTGTGTTTGGCATCTCTGAGGACTCTGTCTTCGACATGGTCCAGAGCGGCCAGTCGCAGGGCGACATCGTACCGCCGCCCAAACGGAGTAGACAGGAGAAATACAGACCTAGCAAAATGTCAACGGACGGCAAGTTTATGATGGGTATTGTCGAGTTGGTTATAAACCTTCTCAACTCCAGATGGGCTGAGCTAATGCGAAGTGTCAGTCAGGGAACTCTAGTTCTGCTGACTGGAAGTATCTCAGCAAGTCAACAGTTTGCCCAAGAGATGCTAAGCATGGCGACTTCTAAGATGTATTCCCATGCCATAGAGCATATTGCGCTCGGCCACAAGTCTCCCCTTGAGTTAGAGAGGGAGCTTGAGGCCATCTTGGGTCCTCTGGCTGGACAGGTCATAGTCATCATCATAGATAGCATCATCAAGGCTAAAACCAACGGAGGAAATGAGGGGAGAGCGACCAGCCCCTTGACCTATTTTCTAACTGCCATTTCGGCAGAAATACAAAGCCTAGTGGTTCACAGATCGGCTAGCAGACCATCCACCAGACTGTCCAACAATGACCCACTGCTGAACATTTCCAAGTCGAAGGTCTTAAGATCAGTTCTGCTCAAAATGGCAGAGCTCTTTGGCCAAGGTCCAAGTGAAACCTGTCTAGTTCCACTAGTCCAGAGTCAGTCCAACAACTCCATTTGCGACTGGACTGTGAATGCAGGCACCATTCATCCAAGTACATTTCTGTCCGACAACAGAATGATAGAAGTGTCATCCGATGTTGTGGATCTTGTACTTGAGGTTTTTTGGATAACAGGATTTTTGGATAACAGGAACCCGTCAAGGCCACAGAGTGCCTGCTCCCACAACTCAGCTAGTGGAGCAATAGATATGAGAGCTCTTGCTGGGGACTTGGTCAGACAGGTGTCTGTCAAACTCAGCCCGTTTGTCTCTGAGAGTCAACTCTCCACCATGTCCATGACAGATCTGTCATCATCTTTTTCTGACTCCACCTTGAAGCAGTTGTGTTCTCGCTCTGTTGTTGCTCTGGTAACTGCCTGTCAAGCAATCAAAACGGAGCTCGAGAACCAGAGACCTACCAACCTGGCAGCCAGAGACCTACTATCGTCTCTGGTAGAGACCATTGAGGACATGGATATCTCTGACATCCTCCGGGGCCCGTCGGCCATTTTGGAGGTGGCTGCTGTGATAAAGCACCCAGAGATGTCCACCTCGACAATATACAGATCTCTGCTTCTCGACTCATCTCTCGCCTCCTCTAAGATGGTCACTGAGAGCATTATCTTCAACAACCCATGCCCATCAGAGGAGAATGTGAGTATTCAGAAGGAGCTCCCTGCTGATAAAGTTGACATCCTCCATGGTCAACCAGTGGAGGAGTATATTGTCAAAGCTGAGCAATGCATCACTCAGGTCATTCAGGATGCAGCTGTGACATATACTGCTGCGCTGGATAAAACCGACACTTGTGGGAAACTGTCGGAAATCCTATCTGTCCATGTTTCCTCAGAGAATATTGAGGAGGCATCCTCTGATCTCTTTGGTGGAATTATTTCCGACCTGCTTGAGGTATATGAGGTCAATAAGGCCTCCAAGCGTACGAAATCAGGTCGCAAAATGTTCTGGGTGGAAGTGAGTTCAGGTTCCCAGAAGATTTATACCAAAACCCTGGACAAACTAAGGAAGCTGTTCACCTCCCACCATCTCACTGAGGGAAAAAATACTCCTGTGCAAATCGAGCTTTCTGCAACTGGACTACTTGTAACTGAGGCCACTGTGCAGGAATCTCCTGTAACTGAGGCCACTTTGGCAGTGTCTCCTGTACAGAAGACAGACAGTAAGACCCCTTCTAAGTCCTCAGCCTCAGCCTACCAGCTCACCCTCGACACCTGCACTAAAGGGGTAATCAAACAGGTGATCTCGGTGCTGAGGGTGGACACTTCAAAGGAAAACTGCTCCGCTTCCGTTGGGGAGAGCACGTCAAATTCATCCTTCGACTTCAACCAGAAGTTGGACTCGATTATTTCGAAATTGGAGGACCTCACCATTTCGAGTGATGTGACGTCAGCCGAGATTGCCACACTCACGCGATCTCTTAGTGCAGCCAGCAGAACCTCTAACATTTCTATCCAGAGCTTTCACAGTGCTGAGTTCCGAGCTAAGGCCAAACACATTGTGAATGAGACCATTCTCAGAGCTGCTAGCAAAGCCAGCCATTCTTTGCTACAGAGCATGCCTAGCACCACCTTCTCACACCATGCGGTTTCTACAGCCGAAGATATAGTAAATATTATCATGCAAGACCTTGAAAGTGTATCCCAGTACACTGTGGACGACGCAGACTCCTTCCCACTAGGAGAGAAAAAGCTGGAGTTCCAGCTCAAACCCAGAGTTGTCTTTGACAACTTATTGGATGCTGCTCAAACCATGTACCACAGAGTAAAGGATAGACTGAACATCTTTTTCTCTTTTCCACCAGTGTCAGTCACCACAGCCAAATATGTGCTGGACTCCACCCCTGTGGAGACACTCAGACGTTCTAAGTCCGCTGACACTGCTCTTGTTGAGGACAGGAGCCGCCCTCCGTCTGTGAGAAGTGAGAAGCCTTTGTCAAAAGTCTGTTTGGCTAAAAGGTCTAAAACCCTTCTGTCTTCGAGTGGCTCTTCAACAGACCACCATGTAATTGACACATGCAGTGAGGATGTCACTCTGCCCACCAGGAGTATGTCAGTTGTGAGCAACAACAGTTTGAAGAGAGCCTCTCCTCTCCACGGCAGTGGATTGAGTGAAAGTTGCAAACCTCTTGTGGCTCTAAAAGACGTAACAGTGGCAGTCAGCCAAGAAGGCTTTAGCAAAACTGCAAAGAAGACGCTCAGCTTGATCCTAAATGTGATCAAGTGTAGATTGGCCAACTCTGAGAGTTCATCTGTTGGGCAGATTGCAAGTGAGGAGTGTCTGATAGCCACTAACATGTTAGACTCTGTACTGGAGAGCCTTGACCAGTTGCCTGACATGAGCGCTGCCGATGAGATCACAAGGACAGAATCCCATACCTCAATCGCAATGGACGAGACAGGTTCACGGTCAATGCTTGTGAGCCAACAAGAAATAAACATATCTGACACCAATATCATAGTGAAAACTATAATGGACACATTGAAGACGGACGACCCAGAGATGACTTCAGCAGAAGAACATCTGGATAGGCTCCTGTCAGTTGAAGCCCTTCAAGGTGCATCTGGCAACCTGATCGCAAAGGTCCATGGTCTCATTCAGGAGATAACCATAAACCGTCAGCTTCAATCCATGGTTGGCCACAGAAGCCTCTCTCAACCAGCGCTGCCTAAACCAGCCCTGAGGAAGCTGTCAAAGGACGATGCCTCAGAGCTCATTTACAACTTTGCCCAGACTTCTGTTAGGAGACTCCTGGGGCAGTGTATGGGAAGGCCTTTGCCACCATCAGCTGAAATGGTTTTGGATCAGGTCATCAAGTTGATGACAGACGTGGTGATGGACAGCCTGACTTATGTGTCCAAGTCTACAATGGAGGATGGTAAGTGAAAGTACCTCTTTTCATCTGCATAGGACTTAATTGTAACATGATGCTCAATACATTGCGTTTTATGATGTAAAATTCACTGGTTGTGTCCAAAATGGCACCTTCTTCCATATTTAGTGCACTACTTTTGACCAGACCCTATGGGTCCTGGTCAAAAGTAGTGCACTATAAAGTGAAGAGAATGCCATTTGGGATGCAGTGACTGACTTCAATGGCTGCGTCCTCTTCTCCCAGTTATTGTACACAGGTCGGTCACACTAGCGTGCTCTTCTCACTCAGACACCAGCAATGCCACAAGTGACATCACTCATGGTGTTGTAGCTGACCTTAATGCTACTGAGGAATTCCCTGCCAGGAGCCTTAGCCCGGCTGATGTAAAGGCTGACGGCATGGCCCGCCTTCCCTCTGCCAGAGGGGAAGAGACTAAGAAGAACAGGAAGTGGCGTTTCCTACCGAAAATGCATAAGTTTCCAAAGATCATGATTAAGGTAGGGTGCTCTGTGTTTTGAGATTACCTCTGTAAGGCAGGGCTGAATTTTACCCTACAGATTCACTACACCCCTATTGTCTCTCAGCATTAGAACAAAACTGTTGTCATTGTCTTTAGGAGGTTGAGTGAGGACGCTGTAATGCAATCCTAATACACATGGGAGAGAGTCAATGGCTATGTCCCGAATGGCACCCTATTCCCTATATAGTACACTACTTTTTACCAGCGCTCTATGGGCCCTTTTCAAAAGTAGTGCCTTGCGTAGCGAATAGGGTGCATTTTGGGATGCACACTCTGTATTTTACACAGGCTCAGTTGTCCTGATGTGTTTTGTCAACAGCTGTTCAAGACAAAAGGGGAACCGAAGAGCCACCCTAAACAGGATGCACTGCCTACCAAACGTCTCAGAGAGACTCATATTTCACAGGGTAAGTGATAAGCATCGATAATGTCATATTGATGTATCACCCTATGACAAGCTTGTTAAAACAGTGACAACAGATACAGGCAGACCGACGGACAGACAGGCAGACGGACAGGCAGGCAGACAGACAGACAGACAGGCAGGCAGGCAGACGGACAGGCAGACAGACAGACAGACAGACAGACAGACAGACAGTCAGACAGACAGACAGACAGACAGGCAGACGGACAGGCAGGCAGACGGACAGGCAGGCAGACAGACAGACAGGCAGACAGGCAGACAGACGGACAGGCAGACGGACGGGCAGGCAGACAGACAGACAGGCAGGCAGGCAGACGGACAGGCAGGCAGACGGACAGGCAGGCAGACGGACAGACACAAACACACACATTCATTTTCTGATTATGAAATGTTCTTATGACAGATGCTGAGTGTGAGGTTCCAGAGGTTCCATCCACTTCCCCTCCCAAGGAGGACCTGACAACCACACCGGCCCCTGCTCCCCAGGAGTCCCAGTCCCGTAAACGCCCACTCATAGTCAGGGTGTTACACGCTCTCTCCAGAGCCATCTCCAAACCATTCAGAGGAGCTTCTGGGAAGAAGAATTAGCCAAATGCCTGATTTTATTAATATTATATTTTAATCAGAGCCTTTATTTAATAAAACATTACTGCATTGATTTCTGTCTATAGTAGTCTTCATGTATGTGCAAGATAACGGTAAAGTACTTCAAATCACATAGTCAAAAGTATTCATAGTGAAGTACCGTTTATGATTATTGATTGTGGAAATACACATAATACAGAAAAGTTGTTGTCACATACAAAGACAGACATAAAGGAGAACTCCGTAGACCAGTCACATTCTCAAGCCATAACTAAATCCATGAATGGATCTCCTATAAGATGACAGGAGAACATTTGTAACACTTTCTATGAATCCAGGCTCTGTCGCAGCCGGCCGCGACCGGGAGACTCATGGGCGGCGCACAATTGGCCCAGCATCGTCCAGGGTAGGGGAGGGAATGGCCGGCAGGGATGTAGCTCAGTTGATAGAGCATGGCGTTTGCAACGCCAGGGGAGTGGGTTCGTTTCCCACGGGGGGCCAGTAAAAAAAAATATATACATATATATATTTATTCACTAACTGTAAGTCGCTCTGGATAAGAGCGTCTGCTAAATGACAAAAAAAAAAAGAAAAAAAAAAAAAAAAAGCCTATATCTATAATGCATACACTCAAGTCATTTACATTTTACATTTTAGTCATTTAGCAGAAGCTCTTATCCAGAGCGACTTACAGTTAGTGAGTGCATAATTTTTATTTTTTTTCATACTGTCATACACTCATAATGACTTAATTGAGTTAAGTGTTAAGTTAAGTGCAGTTATAAACACATAATGAGGGCTTATTATGTATTTCTTGCAATAAAAAAAGAAAAATGCTACTAGTTTATTAAATATTCATGACTGCTATTGCACGGCTCATGTCCACACTTCTGTACAATAGGGGGCAGTAATGCACCATAACGTTGGATGCCAACTGTCTATAAACCCCACTGAAGAAGAAAAAGCTACTCATGTAATGCATGCTGGAAAGCAGACAAAAACTAATGATTTGCAAGAGATCTAAACACGATTTATAAGCTACTGAACAACAAGTCCAAGAAAGCATTGCTAACCGCGTTTGCACTTTGAACAGATTTCTCGACAATAATAATGGAAGATGTGACTGGGGCTCAGCTCATTGCAGAGGCACTAAAAGCTCAGGTGAAGTGTGTGCAATTTATATAAAACAGTGTTATACTGTGTAACCGTGTTGCTAAGAATATATTAGTCGCTGATCATGTCCTTGGCAGTGAGAATGTAGCACTACGAGTTGTGAAAGTGTGCCATAGGTCATTGCACTGGTATAGCTAACTATTCATATTGTTGTAGAAAAACATTTAGATGTTTATGTGGAATAGCATATGTTAACATAGTGAGTTTTTGTCCTGGGTCCGCCTGGGTCCTGCAGTCGGTGAAAAGCAATTGCACTGCCTGCATCTCAGAACTGCGGCTGCCTTGATCTCATGAGGTTATCGTTGCCCGCGTGTGCATGACGTCAGAGAAAGTCGGGATCAAGTCGGACACAAATCTAACCAGCATGCATTGGGCGGTGATCGCTGGTAATCGATTCTGCGCAGACCTGGCTCATCTCAAATGGGCCTCTTGTCTATGATCTGTCGGCATGGTTATACTGGCCTGTGGCCTTCTTGGAGGCCTTGATGATATCGGAGGGGGGCTCCCATTTGAAGCAGGGCTCCAGATTGGCCATCTTTATGGTCATTATTGAGGACAGGGTGCCATCCAATGCTAGGCTGTTTCTTCTCTTGGTTTTGTTCAGTCCCACAACTGAAAACACCCTCTCAGCATCTGCGTTTGCATGGGGCAACACCAGGACAAGCTTGGCGACGGCAGCAAGCCTCTCGAATTCTTTGGCTCCTGTCACCTATGGAAAATGCACCAAAACACAATGGAAAAACATACCTTGATTTTTTTCCATGAAGCTCTTCCAGTGGCAGCTTCTTAAGTGCATAGTCCACAGCACTTGTCAGGAAACACAACACAGCTTCATGGAATGAATCCACCTGCTGTGGTGTGATGTCACCCTCGTCGAGTAATCTGTTAATTTTAGCCCTGGTTGTGAACCCAATACAGCATATCGGTATAATGTACAAGGCTAAATATCACATATCACAGTGTTTGATCATAATAATAGTCAAATACTAACCTGGTAAATGGTTTGCCTTTTCTTCAAAGGCAATTTCACAAGGCTCCTCATGGCACTGCAGAGCTGCTGGAACCATAAACTTGGAACATAGCTTGCGTACGAATTTCACCATCTATAACAGACATTTACAAAAATAGTAGGTGAAACCTGTTTTAGAGGACCCCTGCAGATATCAGCAAGAAACACAGAATGGAAAAAAACTGCAAAATCCAATCCCACCTCATCATGTAACAAAAATATTGATGACTGCTCTCTCTGAAGCAGCAAGTTGAAAGAAGTGAAAGTTGGTACGGTGGCTTGGAAGAACAGCAGGTACACTTCTGTCATGGGGACAGTGAATGTCTGCACAAGTCTCTTGAACCTGGCCTGATTTTCATCTTGAATCAATCAATAAATAACACAAAACAAGAGGTTGTCATTAATACAAGTATGTGACTAACAATCCATGTAGTTGCTGCATAATGAAATTGAAAATTGATGACCATACTAGCAGATTTGTAGTAGCTGGCCAGAGGTTCATACAGCCTCAGGATCCTGGTCACACAACGTTCAAGGCTTAGCCAACGGACCGAGATATGCAGGAGGACCTCCATGTACTCCGCTTCATGGAGCTCACAAAACTCTGTTTTAGACATTAAATCCATATCATATATTTTCTACAGCTCAGCATTTCAGTATTACACTTAATAGTATCAAACATGCATACCTGACAGGTATCCTTTCCGATTTGAGCTACCCTTGAACCAGTAACCGATGTCCACTACCATATCCTCAAAATCAAAACCGTACACCTGCAATGCATAAATCAATCGTAACGCATTCAGTCAATGCACGTAATTAGGATACAAATAAAAAGTTACATGTAAAGATAAATCAGGCCTTAACTCACTTTAAAACATCTTTAAAAAATCCCACTCCTGCAGCTTTGGCGGTGTTATGTGCCACATGACAAGGATAACCATGAATATAGGTGTTGGGATGCTTCTGGAGCACCCTAGAGGCAATGGGATTACGTGGTCCAATGTTCACAGCTGCATTGTAAACTGAGAGACCAATGCAGTTCTCCCAAGGGATGCCATGCTCCTCTATGGTGGAGTTAATTTTGGTGAAGATCTCACTTGCTGGCCCACATCTCCTCCCACTTGTTGTGCACGTATTTAAGAACTGGTGGACAACTTTGCTGCCCATGAAGACCCGGACAGTAAGCGGGTTCATCTTTTCCACTCCTATAATGACAAGTTAGAATCATACAGATGTTCATGTTATTAGATGTTTAAAAATACACAAAGCACATGTTTTGCAGATGAGAAAAATCTCAAATAGTTTGTGAAATACCAGTGTCATTCGACCCATCCGTAACAAGGGTATACGGGGCTTTTTTCATCTCCTTCACAAGCTCCTGTGTGAAATATGGTGCGAGTGCTTCATTGGTAATGCAGGATGACTTAGTCCTGGCACACCTGTACTCCTGCGCTGTCTTCGAATCTCCGAAACATTATTTTAGGAGAGGCCCCAGGTGGTCCGCAAAGGCTAGGGGGACGTTGTGAACTACCAACCCAGCTGTCATTTTGACCTCAGCCCTTCTTGTCTGTAAGAAATTAAAAATTATTAATCCTCCCAAAAGACCATAGTTTATTTAAAATAGACGCCTGCGATAATAGGGCACAGGTAAAAAACACATTCAGCAACTAAGATCTCAAATTAAGAAAACTGGACTGTACTACACTGAAATACAAACCACAAATTAGTCAAAACTATCAACCATGACTTTACCGTGATCAACTAGAACACAAAACTCTTGATTGAACCTTGACAGAATCATTACACATATCATACCTTAACCTCTTGTGCAGACATACCCCCAACAGATGGAACGGCCATTGCATATTGGGATATTGTGGCTGTGGACAGGAGAGCTCGTTGCTTATCTTGGTGGCCTTTTGCTTTTTATATGGCGCACTACATCTGTCACACCCTGGTGGCAACATGAGTTTTCAATACGGCAGACTGCACACCAGTAGTGCGTGTTGAGGCTCCCTCTGGTAATAAATGGCCATGAAGAGGTCCACTCATTTTTGAAAATGGATCTATATGTTGCTGCTCCAGCCAGAGCACGACTCTTCTGGCCCTGCTGTTGGATTGGGGGGGTCTCTTCTTTCTGTCCCTCTGTGTCTTCTTCCATCTGCCCTGTTGGTTGTTCTATTTGTCCTGTCTGTTGCTCCTCTGCATGTGCGTCAATCTGTCCTGTCTGTTGCTCCTCTGCTTGTTTGTCAGTCTGTCCTGTCTCCTGCTCTCTCTGTCCTTTGTGTTGCTCCTCTGTCTGTTGTCCTGTCGTTTCTATCAATCGTTCTGGCTGTTCTGTCAGTGTGTTTGTCTGTCTTTTCTCACTTGGCTGGTTCTTTAAATAAAATAAAAGGTTTCGCTTTTGTCCTGGCAAAGGTCTCTTACGGGACATCTTTGAAACCTTAAACAATTAAAATGGTCATGTTGGTTTAATAACTCTACTCTCAGTTACAAAAACATACCTACTTCTATTGCACACATTTCCTGTATTTATGTTAAATTCTTTGGAATACATCTTACCTGTTCGAAATCAGCTGAGTTTACATTCACCACACTAAATCATGTTCACACGCACAAACAAATAATTTATTTCAAGATTTAAAGTTTAAGAGAGTGAGTATTCAATTGGACGACATTTCATTGTTACATACCTAGTCTCAGATCAGCTTCTTATCAGACTTCTTCAGGGCGGCAGGTAGCTTAGTGGGTAAGAGCGTTGTGCCAGTAACCGAAAGGTTGCTGGTTCTAATCCCTGAGCCGACTAGGTGAAAAATCTGTCGATGTGCCCTTGAGCAAGGCACTTAACCCTAATTGCTCCTGTAAGTCGCTCTGGATAAGAGCGTCTGCTAAATGACAAAAAAAAAAAAAAGGTAGTGACCTGCTCATCTTATGTTGACTTTCACGGCAATGGTATCTCTTCTTCTGTCGCTAACTTCGGGGTGCAGCACATATGGTTCATTGGCGCTCATCAGCGCCATCTACCGTCGGGGAGTTTGAAAAAAGGAACGAACGAGTCTCTGCCGATTTTTTTTGCTTGAGAAATTGGATGTGTGGCGTGAGTGCGTGTGAAAACAGGCAAAAACGTGTGTCACACGGCGAAAGCGTGAGAGTTGGCAGCTCTGTGTTAACACCCTTGTTGATGCATGCCAATGTGTGTGTCAATGCAAAGAAAATCTAAACTACATTGTAACAATTCATATACAATTCAGAATGAAAATGTATGCACTCACTAACTGTAAGTCGCTCTGGATAAGAGCGTCTGCTAAATGACTAAAAATGTTTAAAAAAATGTAAATATACTGTATCTACATGTATCTCTCTACAGAATGTAGAATATATGTTTGGAATAGTTGGTGTTCCAGTCATTGAAGTAGCTATGGCAGCTCAAGCCTCAGGAATCAAGTATGTGGGAATGCGCAATGAACAAGCCCTAAGCCACCTTTTTATTACTAAACCAGCTCTCCCCAAATCATGTGATATTAACTACCCTTACATAGACTACAGGAGCGTGTAGTGTGTGAGGGTCAGTTTCATAGCTTTTTTGCATTGCTAATTATGTCTGCCTGTCTGTCTGACCCTTTGTGTGTCTGTCTGCCTGTCTTCCTGTCTTTCCCTCTGTCTGTCTGTTCCTCTCCAGTCCAGGTGCATGTCTGGTTGTGTCTGGACCGGGACTCATCCATTCACTTGGTGCAATGGCCAATGCTAACATGAACTGCTGGTATGCTAGAACTCCACAAACAGAAGACCCTACTACTCATGTTCAGTGGCCTTTCAAAAGAAGGGATGCTATCCGCACACTGCAAAAAATGATCTGAGGACTCCAAACTATCTCAGCTTGTCAGTTGATGTCATTGTGTGATACCTCTCTCTCTGTAGGCCTGTGATTGTTATTGGAGGCTCCTCTGATAAAAACCAAGAGACCACTGGGGCGTTTCAAGAGTTTCCACAGGTACCGATTCAACCATGACATTTATGACTATTGAACATTAGGGGATGGTATCCCGGGACACAGATTAAGCCTAGTCATGACCTAAAAAGCAAACTCAATAGAGAATCTCTGTCTGGGAAACTGGCCCTAGCAGTTTAATTGCTGAAAGAGGAAATCATTTGTTATTTGTGGTCCTCTTTCTCTGTCAGGTGGAGGCATGCAGATTGTACAGTAAGTTCTCTGCTAGGTCTAGCAGTCTGGATATGATCTCCTCAGTGGTAGAGAAGGTATACAGTCTACTCTGACTCCCTCTGTGTAGTCCTCTTCATATCATTTGGTATCACCTGCAATTGTCTGTTTTCTGACCTCTAATTTTCCAGCTTAGCAAGGTACCTTAACTGCTTCATAAGAGCACAGCACAGCCTTAATTGATCTGAATGGAAGGGTGTTTGGTCTGTCTAAGGCAGCACGCACTAGCATGTATGGACGTCCAGGTGCTGTATACGTAGACATATCTGGGGACATGGTCAATGCTAAATTGGACAGGAGCAGAGCCAGGTTAGTGGCCATCACTGTCTTTCATCCATTTAAAATGTATACTAATGCGTTACTGTTGAATATGTATACCTCTGAATTCACATCACCGTAGTCATTTTTATTTTATTTTGTTATACCTTTTAACGTCTGAAGTGAACCAGAAATTAAATTACTTAGAAAATATAGCACTATATCAAAATATTCTCATCAGAGAATAGCAATAAGCCTCGATAGACCTTCATGATGTATTTACATATGCAATACAGTTGCTAGGTAACATGTTTAATGTTTGACCTATTATTTATTATTTCCTTTGTCAGAGAGGTGCCCTGTAGTCCACCTCCTCCTGTGAGTATGGCTGACCATATGGCGATCACAGAAGCACTGGCGGTCCTGAAAGGAGCCAAACTGCCTTTACTCATCATTGGCAAAGTTAGGCATTGCTTTTTTAATAGCCAGATAATCTGGGGGAAACAGAACTAAAATGTTGCATAATTGCGTCAGATACTTGGTTAAGGTCTGGGGAGATGTTAAGAGAAAGATACTAACGACCCCTTGCGAAGTTTCCACCCCCCTAAACGGAAACTCTCTGCAAGTTTCAGGCAAGTTTATGGGCCAAATGTCCCCTCCCCTTCTGAAATTGAAAAGATGCGAGTACCTGCGAAATCGTGATTTGTCCAAATGATTAGTGGTGAAAAATCAGCGTACCGGAACAAATTTGTCACATCCCAGTCTGTTGACAGACGCTACTTCCAGTTATGTTACGTGCGTCTGTCCAGGAGAGATCAATAGCCAGGTGAGACGCACTGTAACACATATAGCACTGTACCACAGCCGGGGCGGCAAGTAGCTTAGTGGTTAAGAGCGTTGTGCCAGTAACCGAAAGGTCGTTGGTTCTAATCCCCGAGCCGACTAGGTGAAAAATCTGTTGATGTGCCCTTGAGTAAGGCACTTAACCCTAATTGCTCATGTAAGTCGCTCTGGATAAGAGCGTCAGCTAAATGACTAAAATGTAAATGTACCACGGTTCAGTCGAAAATAGGGCCACGTTCAGTAGACAAATGTTGTTGACATGATTTCTCATTCTACCTGTCCGAGAGGCACGTTCGTTCTACATGCTATATTTCTATCTGAACGTTGCACAACGTTTTGCTCAGCTGAATGCATCCCAGTTGTGAAGGCCAGTCTGTTGAAATCCGTGTGGCAGTGCCCTCTGTCTGTGTCCCTCTGCAGGTGCAGCCCATGGAAGAGCAGAGGGGGCTCTGAAGGAGCTGGTGGAGGGGTGTGACCTGCCCTTCCTGCCCACCCCCATGGGTAAAGGGGTGCTGCCTGACGATCACCCCAACTGTGTTGCTGCTGCCCGCTCCAGGTCAGCCTCTCCTTCTCTCAGCTGGCATCATATTCATGTACAGACCATTGACTGTATAAGTAGGACCAATAATTTCCCTGACCATTTGAACGGACCACGAAACTCCTGAAATCCCTATCTATAACTAGTCTCTCCTGGCCAGGTCATGTCAATGTAAACTGGTGTCAATCAAACAACTACACTACTCCTATAACTAGCCTCTTTTCATTACATTTTGTTTTGTCCCTGCTCTCCTCCTCCTCTCTTCCTATCCTCCTCCTCCTCTCTTCCTATCCTCCTCCTCCTCTCTTCCTCCTCCTCCTCCTCTTCCTATCCTCCTGGTTCTATGGTCTTGGTGGGGACTGCAGAGCTCTGCTCCAGTCTGATGTTGTGGTCCTACTTGGTGCCAGACTCAACTGGATCCTGCACTTTGGCCTTCCCCCCAGGTTTGACACCCAAGTAAAGGTCATCCAGCTAGGTCAAAGGTCACCAGTAGGGTTTCTTTTTTTTCCTTCTTTTTTTCGGATTTTCTTCTTATTCCGTTCTGATTTCTGGAATCTTCCAACAGGGATTTCTGGGAATTTTGGGAAAGTAACTGTAATTTTGCAACCCTAGTCACAGGTCATTTCATAGTGAACTACATTTCATTGTAACCAGGTATAAAGGTATTTGACTCAGTCTATTGGATTTAGTCTATCAATTATATAGCTTCTCTATAAGTCTTTGTGGTCTCTCCAAATAATGTCATGGCTGTCTTAGTGCTGTACAGTACATCTATATTTAAGCAATAAGGCCCGAGGGGGTGTGGTATATGGCCAATATACCACGTCTAGGGGCTGTTCTTAAGCACGATGCAACGCGGAGTGCCTCGATACAGCCCTTAGCCGTGGTATATTGGCCCTATACCACAAACCCCAGAGGTGCCTTATTGCTATTATAAACTGGTTACCAACGTAATTCGAACAGTCAAAATACATTTCAAATCAAATCAAATCAAATTTTATTGGCCACATGCGCGGAAATACAACAGGTGCAGACATTACAGTGAAATGCTTACTTACAGCCCTTAACCAACAGTGCATTTATTTTTAACAAAAAAGTAAAAATAAAACAACAACAAAAAAAGTGTTGAGAAAAAAAGAGCAGAAGTAAAATAAAAGAAGAGTAGGGAGGCTATATATACAGGGGGGTACCGGTGCAGAGTCAATGTGCGGGGGCACCGGCTAGTTGAGGTAGTTGAAGTAATATGTACATGTGGGTAGAGTTAAAGTGACTATGCATAAATAATTAACAGAGTAGCAGCAGCGTAAAAGGATGGGGTGGGGGGGCAGTGCAAATAGTCCGGGTAGCCATGATTAGCTGTTCAGGAGTCTTAAGGCTTGGGGGTAGAAGCTGTTGAGAAGTCTTTTGGACCTAGACTTGGCACTCCGGTACCGCTTGCCGTGCGGTAGCAGAGAGAACAGTCTATGACTAGGGTGGCTGGAGTCTTTGACAATTTTGAGGGCCTTCCTCTGACACCGCCTGGTATAGAGGTCCTGGATGGCAGGAAACTTGGCCCCAGTGATGTACTGGGCCGTACGCACTACCCTCTGTAGTGCCTTGCGGTCGGAGGCCAAGCAGTTGCCATACCAGGCGGTGATGCAACCAGTCAGGATGCTCTCGATGGTGCAGCTGTATAATTTTTTGAGGATCTGAGGACCCATGCCAAATCTTTTCAATCTCCTGAGGGGGAATAGGCTTTGTCGTGCCCTCTTCACGACTATCTTGGTGTGTTTGGACCATGATAGTTCGTTGGTGATGTGGACACCAAGGAACTTGAAGCTCTCAACCTGTTCCACTACAGCCCCGTCGATGAGAATGGGGGCGTGCTCAGTCCTCTTTTTTTTCCCTGTAGTCCACAATCATCTCCTTTGTCTTGGTCACGTTGAGGGAGAGGTTGTTATCCTGGCACCACACGGCCAGGTCTCTGACCTCCTCCCTCAACGTGACCCATGTTATACGGTCAGATATACCACAGCTTTCAGCCAATCAGCATTCAGGGCTCGAGTCACCCGGTTTATAAAAGGGAACGTGTGTGTGTCAGCCTTAGCATTATGTGGTGCTGCCTGGTTATTTCTGTTGTGTTTAGCTTGAGGTTTGGCCACTCCTCCAGCTGCTGTTACATGTGTCACGCACGGCGCTCTTCCTGTCGTGTCGTTGCTGGTATGTTGTAGTAACGTTCCACATACGTTATTTATGTCAAGGTCAATGTCAAGGTTGATCTGTGTGCTGAGGAGATGGGGAACAACGTGCAACCTGCTGCTGCTCTCCTGGGGGACATCAATACTATTGTCAAGCAGGTAACACAACACAGTCCTGGGGGACTGGAGATCCTGGTTTGAATCCAGGCTCTGTCGTAGCCGGCCGCGACCGGGAGACCCATGGGGCGGCGCACAATTGGACCAGCGTCGCCTAGGGTAGTGGAGGGAATGGCCGGCTCAGTTCGTAGAGCATGGTGTTTGCAACGCCAGGGTTGTGGGTTCGATTCCCACGGGGGGTATGACATTTTTTTATAACGTATGCACTAACTGTAAGTCGCTCTGGATAAGAGCGTCTGCTAAATGAGGGCAATGTGGGGCATTCTTATTTTTCCTCCACTGATGATGATATCCAATCTGTTTATTCTTACTTTTGTGAGTCAGTACCCAAGAACAACACAGTCATTTTTCAGAACACAATGAGAATTACTCAGAATGACAGTTTGTTTTACACCACTGTGCTAGTACAGGATAAAGTTGAGCTGAAGGGGATGTTAGATAGTGGGTCCATGGCTACTACTCTGCGCGCAGATATTGTACCTCGGTTGAGGGAGGCAGGAGTGGTAGAGGGGAACTTTCTAGCTCCTTCAGACATCATCCTGGTGGGTTGTGGTGGGAACAAACTAGCCCAGTGGGCATGTGTGACTTAAAAATGCAACTTTATGGCTTCTGTTATGTAGTCCCAGTGCTTATTGTTGATGGGCAGGTTGATGAACTCATTGTGGGAACTAATGTGTTGAAGTCTCTGATTAGACAGTGAGTTTCTATGTGCTCACGCAGGTGCCCGAGAGCTGTGGCTGCACCAAGGGCTAAGCTATTGTGTGTTGTCTCTTCGTGTACAGGTATGTCATTTATTTTGTCAGAATTATGTTGTATATCATTTTACTTGTATTGTATAGTGTGTTGTTAGGCACTGAATGTGTGCATGCAGCACCTGTTCTCTTTTGCCTGACCTTCAACTAGCAAGGTGCCCGAGAGCTGTGGCTGCACCAAGAGCTAACATATTGCGTGTTGTCTCTTCGTGTGCAGGTCGAATAAAAATTATCCAACCATCAGAATTCCAGTTGTGGCAGTGTCCTAATTACGTGACCTGCCGACTGGTCAGCTCAAGCCGACCGCCGGAGCTGTGCATGTGGATGAGGTGCACGACCTGCGCATGTGAATTTGTTGATGGCTTACTGTAAGTGAATATATACTGTAAACAGTGAAAGTGAATGTAGCATATTCATTAGATACAGGTATTCGTGCTTATTTGTATGTTTTGGATGAATTTGTTTATTGCATTTATTTTTTTTGGTATTTGAATGCACTAAATTACATTGTATTTTAGTGCTCTGTTGAGCCATGGAAGATTCTCAAATCCATAAGACGTGTTATGCTGGGGATTTTAGTGTGGGTAGAGGGAGGGGTGTCCTTCCATTTACACCAATTGTACAGTCAGCTCCTGGGAGTAGAGCGTTTGCTAGTCCTGAGTTTGCAAGCACTGGGAGGGGTAGGCTGTTTGTTCCACCTGACCAGGGTATCCCACCTCTGTCTTTTGAAGTACCATCATCCACAGTACTCGGTGATAATGGGATGCCTCCGAGTCAGCTTAGTGACCTTATTAAGCAGATTGGTTCAGAGATAGGAGAATCTATCAGAGCGAGTTTACTGCAGCCTGGGGTTTCAAGTCTTTCTCCTGCCCGTCCCCCTCACCAACCCCAGCAGTTTCCCCTGCCTGAGCAGTGTGGGTCAACCTTTATTGATGCGTCCAAGCTGAATCTGGTTGTGAAGTCAGATGTTAGTGCTCCACCTCTTTTTAGGGGTGATGGCTCAGATAAGTACTCTGTCCTGGAGTGGGAGGAGTTAATGGAAGTCTACCTAGAGAAGAGGGGTTACACTGGGTCTGGGAATGTTGGGGAGGTGATGTCTAGGCTCATGGGGAGGGCACGGGATGTGACCAAAGTCTGGAAGCGTAACAACCTTGTTGTCACAGATGTTAAGGCGGTGTTCAGTGTTTTCAAGCAACACTTTGGGGATACTGTCTGCTCAGGTATGCCATTAGCTGATTTCTATTCAATCAAACCATATGCTAATGAGGGTCCAATAGATTTCTGGATTAGGCTTAACAAAGCTGCAGAGGCAGCCGACCAGTACCTTGTGAGTGAGGGCAGGACCTTACCCAATCAGTGCTCAGAGTTGGCAGTCATGTTTGTACGCAACTGTCCTGATAAAGAGTTGGCCCAAGTGTTCAAGAGCAAACCCATTCGTGACTGGACAGCCAGTGAGGTACAGGATCGGTTGGATGAACTGTTAAGGGAACGTAAAGCATGTAGAACACAACTTTCACAGCAGGTTGCTGCTGTTTTTGACTGCCCTCAGGAGGGAGTGGGTCCTGTGAAAAGACCTAATGTGTCATCTTTTTCTCAATGTGGCCGTGAACCAGACCAGGCACCATCTGTATCTGAGGGTGGGACATTAATGAAAGTTTTGACTTTGTTAGAGAAGGCTCTGGTCAGCAATACTCAGTCTGTGAGTGGCGCAGTGGTCGAAGGCACTACATCGCAGTGCTAGCTGTGCCACTAGAGATCCTGGTTCGAATCCAGGCTCTGTCGTAGCCGGCCGCGACCGGGAGACCCATGGGGTGGCGCACAATTGGACCAGCGTCGCCTAGGGTAGTGGAGGGAATGGCCGGCTCAGTTCGTAGAGCATGGTGTTCGCAACGCCAGGGTTGTGGGTTCGATTCCCACGGGGGGTATGAACAAAATGTATAACGTATGCACTAACTGTAAGTCGCTCTGGATAAGAGCGTCTGCTAAATGAGGGCAATGTGGGGCATTCTTATTTTTCCTCCACTGATGATGATATCCAATCTGTTTATTCTTACTTTTGTGAGTCAGTACCCAAGAACAACAGTCATTTTTCAGAACACAATGAGAATTACTCAGAATGACAGTTTGTTTTACACCACTGTGCTAGTACAGGATAAAGTTGAGCTGAAGGGGATGTTAGATAGTGGGTCCATGGCTACTACTCTGCGCGCAGATATTGTACCTCGGTTGAGGGAGGCAGGAGTGGTAGAGGGGAACTTTCTAGATCCTTCAGACATCATCCTGGTGGGTTGTGGTGGGAACAAACTAGCCCAGTGGGCATGTGTGACTTAAAAATGCAACTTTATGGCTTCTGTTATGTAGTCCCAGTGCTTATTGTTGATGGGCAGGTTGATGAACTCATTGTGGGAACTAATGTGTTGAAGTCTCTGATTAGACAGTGAGTTTCTATGTGCTCACGCAGGTGCCCTAGAGCTGTGGCAACAAAAAATGCAACTTTATTTTGTCAGAATTATGTTGTATATCATTTTACTTGTATTGTATAGTGTGTTGTTAGGCACTGAATGTGTGCATGCAGCACCTGTTCTCTTTTGCCTGACCTTCAACTAGCAAGGTGCCCGAGAGCTGTGGCTGCACCAAGGGCTAACATCATTTTTTTGTCTCTTCGTGTGCAGGTCGAATAAAAATTATCCAACCATCAGAATTCCAGTTGTGGCAGTGTCCTAATTAAAAGTACACAACGCAGAACGAACCACGCTACATATGCATAATGATGTAGTAAACAACATCGCTCTGCGTGGGAACTTTTGGTGGGGGGGAAGTAGCCTTTATAAGTCTCCATGGTGGGTAAAGACCATCACTTCGTTGTCTTGTTGGGAATAGTAATAATTTGTGACAGTACGCATTGTATTAGTCTAACGGTTGTTTTTAATTTAGTTTCTCACATTAAACAGACATTTGAGAAGGATTTGAGAAGCGAATTGCTTGCAGTTGTACCTATGACGCACAGACACACTAAAGCTGTAAAGTGTAGTTAGAAAAGTCAATTTACATTATTTGCAGATGTGTTCCCTTTTATTTACAAATCGAAAAATGTAACATTTGAAATGAATGTGGCAGAACAGTTAAGCATAGAGTTCCTGTGGGAGTCTTCTCCTTCAGTCTTTTTGCCTCCTATGCCTCGTTTCCCATTAGATGGGATTTTCCCAATGCCAAGTTCACCTGAGACAGCCGCTATCCAGTGTCATGTGTTGCTGAATTACAGATCTCGCTATCCCAATGTCGCTGCTGTCCATGGTGCTGAAATATCCAATCTCGGCTATTTGCATACATAGGACCAACCACACTTGACACCACACACACAAGTTAATGCTAATATCACACACACTTTTGAACATTGCACAACCTGCAACAAGACACTGAAACAGCACTTAATTTCAAGTTTGTTTGTTTCTGAATAAAGATGCGAAGAATGAAATCAATGTGTGGAAGGAGATTGGACAATGTATAGGCATTCCCTATAGCTGTATTTGACTGGAGCATGATCAGATTGCTTTGTTTCAGCCAGAATGGAAATTTGGTCTGAGAAACTATGCCCATTATAGCATGACTATTTCAGACAGAATTCACTTAATATTGTCTGTAAAAATATAAATAAGGCAATGTTTATATGACCCCCTTTCAAACATTCACATATTTATCATTTTCTTGCAGATATACAGTACATTCAGAAAGTATTCATACCCCTTAACTTATTCCACATGTTGTTTTCTTACAGCCTGAATTCAAAATGGATTCAATTATAATATTTTCTCTCACGCAGCTACATACAATACCCCATAATGACAAAGTGAAAACACGTTTTTGAAATTTTTGCAAATGTATTGGAAATGAAATACAGAAATATCTCATTTATATAAGTATTCACACCCCTGAGTCGATTAAAGCTGTGTCTTTCTGGGTAAGTCTCCAAGAGCTTTGCACAACTGGATTGTAAAATATATGCAATATACATTATATAGACAGCCATTTTTTTTTTTTGCCATAAGTTTTCAAGCCGAATTAAGTCAAAACTGTAACTAAGCCACTCAGGAACATTCAATGTCATCTTGGTAAGCAACTCCAGTGAATATTTGGCCTTGTGTTTTAGGTTATTGTCCTGCTGAAGAGGGAATTTGTCTCCCAGTGTCTGTTGGAAAGCAGACTGAACCAGGTTTTCCTCTAGGATTCTGACTGTACTTAGCTCTATTCTGTTTCTTTTTATCCTAAAAAAGTCTCTAGTCCTTGCCAATGACATGCATACCCATAACATGATGCAGCCACCACCATGCTTGGAAATATGAAGAGTGGTACTCAGTGATGTGTTGTGTTGGATTTGCCCCAAACATTACACTTTGTATTCAGGACATAAAGTTAATTTCTTTGCCACATTATTTGCAGTTTTACTTTAGTGCCTTATTGCAAACACAATGCATGTAAGGTTTCCTTCTTTTACATTTACATTTTAGTCATTTAGCAGACGCTCTTATCCAGAGCGACTTACAGTTAGTGAGTGCATACTCTGTCAATTAGGTTAGTATTGTGGAGTAACTACAATGTTGATGATTCATCCTCAGTTTTCTCCTATCAAAGCCATTAAACTTTCTAACTGTTTTAAAGCCACCATTGGCCTCATGGTGAAATCCCTGATAGTTTTCCTTCCTCTCCGGCAGCTGAGTTAGGAAGGACGCCTGTATTTTTGTAGTGACTGGGTGTATTAATACACCATCCAAAGCGTAATTAATACCTTCACCATGCTCAAAGGAATATTCAATGTCTGCTTTAATTGTACCCATCTACCAAAAGGTGCCCTACTTTGCGAGGCATTGGAAAACCTCCCTGGTCTTTGTGGTTGAATCTATGTTTCAAATTCACTGCTGGACTGAGGGACCTTATAGATAATTGTATGTGTGGGGTACAGAGATTATGTAGTCGTTTGAAAATCACTATTATTGCACACATAGTGAGTCCATCTAACTGATTATGTGACTTGTTAAGCACATTTTTACTCCTGAGATTATTTAGGCTTGCCATAACAAAGGGGTTGAAAACTAATTGATTAGATTACTAGATACTAGACTCTGTCAATATGTTTTTGGAAGTGGCTCTGCATTTCTTGCATACACATCATATTTATGTAAGGATTATGACGACCTTCTAAAAGGACAAAGCTGTTTATGTGTGTTCCCTTGTCTCCACTGTCACCACATCCCTCGATGTGTGCAAACAGAGCATCTATATCAGGGATGGGCAACTCCAGTCCTCGGGACCTGATTGGTGTTACACTTGTTCCCCAGCCCCAGCTAACACATTTGACTCTAATAATCAAGTACTCATGGGCTTCAGTTTAGAATGCAATACGTTTAATCAGCTGTGTTTGCTAGGGATGGGGAAAAAGTGTGACACCACTCCGACCCCCAAGGACTGGAATTGTCCATGCCTGATCTATATGGTAGGACCAGTACCAGATTAATATGGAGGCGAAAGAAACGCACACCTATTTAGGCGAGGTGCTGGCTATCGGAGTAGAACACTTGAAAAAGAAAAGGAGAGCCGCACACTCTAGGAGCTCAGATGCAATAATTTAATAACTTAATAACCAACGTCAGGATACCCTGATGAAGACAGCTTGTCTGTCGAAACTTTGGTTATTAGGTTATTAAATTATTGCATCTGAGCTCCTAGAGTGTGCGGAAAAAGTGTGACACCACTCCGGCCCCCAAGGACAGGAATTGTCCATCCCTGATCTATATGGTAGGAACTGTACCAGACCTGAATGAATGTGTCTGTTTTGAATATTCACGGAGACAGAATGATGTGGTTGATAGCAGAGACGTCATGCCCAAAGGGGGCACAGGGTCACCTGCCCCCTCAGATTTGTGATGTTTAAATTTGTCTTGTTATTTTTTCTCTGTCATACTACTAACCATGAAGTTGGCTTTAGCTAGCCCAGATAGGATCCCATTCTCCCAACCTAATAACTACACTGAACAAAAATATTAACGCAATATGTAAAGTGTTGGTCCCATGTTTCATGAGCTGAAATAAAAGCGTGAAATATTTTGTTCGCACAAAAAGCTTATTTTTCTCAAATTGTGTGCACAAATTTGTTTACATCCCTGTAAGCGAGCATTTCTCCTTTGCCAAGATAATCCATCCACCTGACAAATATGGCATATCAAGAAGCTGATTAAACAGCATGATAATTACACAGGTGCACCTTGTGCTGAGGATAATAAAATGCCACTCTAAAATGTGCAGTTTTGTCACACAACACAATGCACAGATGTTTCAAGTTTTGAGGCAGCGTGCAATTGGCTTACGGACTGCAGGAATATCCACCAGAGCTGTTAACAGATACGTTTATGTTAATTTCTCAACCATAAGCCAAGGCGGCTTTAGAGAATTTGGCAGTACTTCTAACTGGCCTCACGACTTCAGACCACTTGTAAAGCAGCGTATGGGCGAGCTGTTGGCTGATGTCAACGTTGTGAATGCTCCATGGTGGCAGTGGGGTTATGGTATGGGCAGGCATAAGCTACAGACAATGAACACAATTGCATTTATCGATGACAATTTGAATGCACAGATATACCGTGGGATAGTGTACGTGCACAAAGTGAGTTTGTAACATGTATATCATTCTTACTTGTTGTTCTTTATATTTACTACCATTGCCTATTGTAAGTTGCCTCTCTGTGTTTTACTGTGTTGTGTAATACTCCGCAGGTAGCATTATGCCATTAATACAGCCCTTCCTTTGTTAATAGCGTTGTTGCTCTACTTGTGCTCTCAGTTATTGTGCATATTCATTACCCCTGTTATCTGTCCATTACAGGACCACTATCATTCCACTACCTTTCCATGTCCATTTCATCCGTGTGTGTCAATAAAGTATCCTTGAATGTAACTCTGAGGTTGCCTTATTCCCCTCTTACCGGGGGAGGTGAAAGCGCAACCTGGTCTCAGAACATTTCGTATTATTCTGTATGTACAAAGCTGTGATCAAGGCAAAGGGTGGCTACTTTGAAGAATCTCAAATCTGAAATATATTTTGATATGTGTAACACGTTTTGGGTTACTACATGATGCCATATGTGTTATTTAATAGTTTTGATGTCTTCACTATTATTCTACAATGTAGAAAATACACAAGACACAGAGGAGGAGAAACTATCCAACACCCTGGGAGAGAGAACGAGTGACCTCAGTCGAACTCACAGCCAGAAAGATGGGTTAGATACAGGAGAGGAGGAGGTTACCCCGGATGCCATCACCCCTGCTCCTGTGAACAAGGAATGAGAGGGGAAGCCTTCTAATCAGGCCAACGGGCAGGCGGAGCGAGAGGTCATAGTGATAGTGATTCACACCCAGAGAGAGACAGACAACCCATACAACCTCTTGGCTGAGATTAACCACACAGAGGTAGAGGCAGAGGGCCTTCAGGGCAAGCCAGTCAGCCTGCCTGCTCTGATCCTCAAGTCAATTGTATTTAAATTCATATTCATTAAAGATTTTTAGTCAAGACTTGAAAAGTGCCATTTATTTCAAATGATAATTATTCAGTGTCTGCAACCCTCAAGAAACAGGGTGAGTCTGGGTCCCCCTTTAACTGGGCAAACACAACTTGCATATTGTCATAGACTAGGCCGAAACGTTAATCTTTTAACCTTGCTTAAATAAAACAATGCATTTTTAATAGTGAGCAAGAGTTTTCTATGATGATTAAAGTTTTTTTGTCGCGCCCTCCACTTTTTTGTCAAATAATACATCTAAAAAAAATGTAATAAGTTAATTATTAAAAGCATTAAAATTGGGATTGGGATGTTTCCCACCTATTTATACAACCTACTCCACAAAGTTTAGAGAAATGTTCTGAAATTAATTAAGAATTAAACAGAAGAAAATCAGAATTGAAGGCAACTATAATGCAAAGAATTTAATGGTATATGGTTCAATCCTGTTTCTGGTCTAATGAATAGTTAATATTGTTCCTCCTCTTCCTTGTGGCAAGCGCAGCAGCACACTGCCCTCCAAAGCCTGCAAAAAAAACGCTGGACTGCCCCTTTCCTCGCCCTGGATGGAACATCCAGGGTCACGTCCTTGGTGACGTGTGGGGTGACGTCCAGGGTGACCACAGCAACATCCTCTGGAAAGGGACAAAAGCGGGACAGAATGTAAATAAATGCAAACCGTAGGTTCTAAACACTGGCCAGTTGAATGGGATCTTTTATTTCAGCTCATGAAACATGGGACCAACACTTTACATGTTATCATGATGAACGGCACCTGTCAGAGTGCTTTCTATAAGTCTTACTCACCTGCTTGGATGTCAGATGGCAGAGTGGCGTAGACGGCCACCATGAGAGGCTTTTCTTCAGGTGTGACGTCCACAACCTCCAAGAGTGAAGAAGCAGGGTATGCATCTGTGTTAGGGGTGAGGTCCACAAGCTCCAGGTGGGAAGAAGCAGGATCTGCCTCTGTGTTTGGGGTGATGTCCACAACCTCTAGGTGGGAAGAAGCCGGGTCTGCATCTGTGTTAGGGGT
Source organism: Coregonus lavaretus (assembly GCF_964263955.1). NCBI lineage: Eukaryota > Metazoa > Chordata > Actinopteri > Salmoniformes > Salmonidae > Coregonus > Coregonus lavaretus. Next base: position 109,805 of record NW_028164966.1, read on the forward strand.
GATGTCCACAAACTCCAGGTGGGAAGAAGCAGGATCTGCCTCTGTGTTAGGGTTGATGTCCACAACCTTCAGGTGGGAAGAAGCCGGGTCTGCCTCTGTGTTTGGGGTGATGTCCATAAGCTCCAGGTGGGAAGAAGCCGGGTCTGTCTCTGTGTTAGGGGTGGTTTCCACAACCTCCTGATAGGAAGAAGCCGGGTCTAACTCTGTGTTAGGGGTGATGACCACAAACTTCAGGTGGGTAGAAGCCGTCTCAGCCTCTGTGTTAGGGGTGATGTCCACAAGCTCCTTGTGGGAAGAAGCCAGGTGTGCCTCTTTGTTAGGGGTGATGTCCACAACCTCCAGGTGGGAAGAAGCAAGGTGTGCCTCTTTGTTAGGGGTGATGTCCACAACCTCCAGGTGAGAAGAAGCCGGGTCTGCCTCTGTGTTAGGGGTGATGTCCACAACCTCCAGGTGGGAAGATGCTGGGTCTGCCTTTGAGTTATGGGTGATGTCAACAACCATACGGTGGGAAGAAGCAGGGTCTGACTCTGTGTTAGGGGTGATGTCCACAAACTTCAGGTGGGTAGAAACCGTCTCAGCCTCTGTGTTAGGGGTGACGTTCACAACCTCCAGGTGGGAAGAAGCCAGGTGTGCCTCTTTGTTAGGGTTGATGACCGCAATCTCTAGGTGGGAAGAACCCGGGTCTGCCTCTGTGTTAGGGGTGATGTCCACAAGCTCCTGATGGGAAGAAGCCAGGTGTGCCTCTGTGTTAGGGGTGATGTCCTCAACTTCCAGGTGGTAAGATACCGGGTCTGCCTCTGTGCTACGGGTTTTGTCAGCAGCCTCCAGGTGGGAAGAAGCCAGGTGTGCCTCTGTGTTAGGGGTGATGTCCAAAACCACTATGTGGGAAGAAGCCGGGTCTTCCTCTCTGCTACAGGTGATGTCAACAACATCTAGGTGGGGAGAAGCTGGGTCAAACTCTGTGTTAGGTGTGAATCCCTCAACCTCCAGGTGGGCAGAAGCCGGGTCTTTCTCTGTGTTAGGGGTGATGTCCACAACCTCCGGGTGGGAAGAAGCTGGGTCTGCCTCTCTGTTATGGGGGATTTCCACAACCTCCAGATGGGAAGAAGCCTGGTCTGCATCTGTGTTAGGGGTGACAATTAAAATCCTGATTGGCTCTACTACTACAAGGCACCAGGATGTCATGACAAAAGGCATCTGTCAGAGTGCTTTCTATGAGTGCTACTCACCTGCTTGGATATCAGCTGGTAGTGTGGCGGAGAAGGCCACCACTAGGACAGGGGGAACTGGCAGGGTGTCTGCAGTAGGCTGGAAGTAGCTTTTCACCTCGTCCGCCACAAAGGCACAGACAGAGCTCATAAAAAAAGGGGTCTTGAGGTCATCCAGGGAGAAGGACTGGCTGATTCTCCCGAGGATCGACCTCACAGAGTCAAAAGCAGCAGCCCGGGAGAAAGGGGTGTGAGGAGAAGAGGCCTTCAACGTGTTGGAGAGCTTCTCCCCTACGGCCACCACCATACTCACAGCCATCCCACTTAGGAGGATGGGGTGATCTGAATGGCCTTCCTCTGGCTGAAGCCACAGGGCCAGGAGGATCCTGGGCACCAGCTCCACCACCACCTGGGATGGGCTGAGCAGGTTGCTACAGGGCTTATTGGACAGCTTGTCCAGAATGCTCCTCACAGCTCTCTCCACGATGATGTGGACCTTGGGGTCGCTGAAATCAACAAAAAGCAGCAGAGAAAGCTAAACGATGTGCAATGTTCACACAGAGAACACTGCCCTAGTTATTTTCTGCATAGCTCCAGATGTGTAGATGAATGGAGCAAGCTGTATGCAGGGCAGTACATGGAACTCACATGTCAGCACCAGCTGGAGAGGTGGTGTGCATAGAGCGGCGGAGCTTGCAGACAGCCTTGTGCTCCATGTCAATCATTTTTAGGCAGGTGTTTACTTCCCAGGTCTGCCGTAGGAAACAGGAAGTCCCATTAGTGTAATTTCACAACAGATATATTCTGCTGTACTGACTAGTTGTTGAAAGGCTAGAAAGGAGCTCACTGACTGATAGTCTAAGTCTCTAACTCTCATTCTCTTACCAGCCGAGCGAGTTCGTTCCCCTCCTCCAGGGTTTCCTTCCACACCCTTCAAATAAAACACAAAGCATTTCAACTTTCCTGGCTTCCTATTTATCTGTTGTTTATTTTACCCACACCTCCTGGAGTGCTGCTGGTGACAGAGAATGGCAGTGAAGGTGAGAGCTGACGTGGTACTCACCTCTCCCTAAGGGATTTTTTGCCCTGAGACACCAGCCAGTCGCTCATGTGCTCCATGGTGACATGGGGCGAGACCTGGCCTCGACTCTGGAGCAGCAGATAGTGGACCATGAACTTCTTCTGCAAGATGAGGTAAGGTGTGAGACCGTGCCACTAAAGACCATATAATGTGCTTTCAGAAGGGCCTCTCGCAACATTTCACAACTGCTCATGTCTCACAATTTGCAAGTGATATTAAAAACTCTTATGACCATCTTCTCTAAACTGTCTTGAAATAAAACTCTTGTTTTGGGATTAAATCTATCTATTTTTTTCTGTGGTTACTTTTTTTGTGGGATGAATCTTACCTGTTTATTGTAATATGCTTCCTCCCAGCAGGCCTGCAGAGTCTGAAAATAAAGGCTGCTTCTACAGAATTCCTTTGAAGATAATTAAAACAATTATGCTTTATTAGGTACATTATGCACAGGCATTTACAGTATGCCAAAAGGAATATCTCCTAAGATTACCTTAGTGGGACCATAAGTGAACTCAGGAATGCTCCCAACCCTATCCATGGTAAGAGGGGGACGAAATGCAGCGCTATAAATATACGGGATGCTCTAGAGATAACAGGAATGACTTAAAGTCGCGAATGATCAATGCCTGTGGAGTCGTCCAATATGCTGCGCTGAGAATTGAGTTGTAGGCGATATTTGGATATGTTTGGCGCAATTTACATGTTTACATTCTATTGCCATGGAGAAATTGAGTTTCTAGAACCTGTTTTCTTCTATGTCTTTATTTCGTGAAATATTAAGATCTTTATTTTGTCATAATGTGTATATGAGGACGTTGGAGCCCGTTCCGATTCATGACGCGGTTATCCAGGTGCAAGTTGCATAGACCTACTAATCCAACCTTGGCTTACAAGTTAAATTAAATTAGTATATATGCCTATACAAATCTATTGACCACGTCCATTTAAATCAATGATTGTCAATTGAAAATGTGGTAGTTGTGTTATCCTGTTGTGCGTGTCAGGGCTCCTCTTAAGCACGTTATTCCAATATTTCCTAGAATTGACGCAGGTTACACTTTTGCAAAACTACTCGGTTAAAAATAAGAGCATGAATGACAATAAAGGTATGACTTGAATTATATGTGTAGTAGTGTGATGTTTCCCCTAGATTATGCTCCAAATTGCACACAAGGACAGTTCAAGTAGGCCAGGTCAAGAGGGGATGTTAAAAAGTTAATAATAATAGTAATTCAATGTGGTTTCTTTATTTAATTACAGCTCCATAGCTAATGTTATTTTTTGGTGTACAAACATTTTTATGTATCTATATTGTAAATACACCTAATTGTAAAAGTTGTGTATATTTTGGTTTGGTCCATCGCGGGTTATCTGTATTTATGTACCCTCTTATTGTTCTCTTTTGCCTGACCTTCAACTAGCAAGGTATGTTGTCCTTGGCGCCGTAATTTGTCAATATAAAACTGTGGTAAAGTTACACAAAGTGCTGTTACGCAACTACAGGTTTTGTTACAATGTGGACAATATAAAGATGTATGTTAACAACTTTCACCGAGCTCGCTAATTAGGGTACCTATTGTAACTCGGGAGTATTTGGGGCAGTGTTTGAGTGAGTTTCTATGTGCTCACGCAGGTGCCCGAGAGCTGTGGCTGCACCAAGGGCTAAGCTATTGTGTGTTGTCTCTTCGTGTACAGGTATGTCATTTATTTTGTCAGAATTATGTTGTATATCATTTTACTTGTATTGTATAGTGTGTTGTTAGGCACTGAATGTGTGCATGCAGCACCTGTTCTCTTTTGCCTGACCTTCAACTAGCAAGGTGCCCGAGAGCTGTGGCTGCACCAAGAGCTAACATATTGTGTGTTGTCTCTTCGTGTGCAGGTCGAATAAAAATTATCCAACCATCAGAATTCCAGTTGTGGCAGTGTCCTAATTACGTGACCTGCCGACTGGTCAGCTCAAGCCGACCGCCGGAGCTGTGCATGTGGATGAGGTGCACGACCTGTGCATGTGAATTTGTTGATGGCTTACTGTAAGTGAATATATATACTGTGAAAGTGAATGTAGCATATTCATTAGATACAGGTATTCGTGCTTATTTGTATGTTTTGGATGAATTTGTTTATTGCATTTTTTGGGGGGGGTATTTGAATGCACTAAATGCACCCGTGTTATGCTGGGGATTTTAGTGTGGGTAGAGGGAGGGGTGTCCTTCCATTTACACCAATTGTACAGTCAGCTCCTGGGAGTAGAGCGTTTGCTAGTCCTGAGTTTGCAAGCACTGGGAGGGGTAGGCTGTTTGTTCCACCTGACCAGGGTATCCCACCTCTGTCTTTTGATGTACCATCATCCACAGTACTCGGTGATAATGGGACGCCTCCGAGTCAGCTTAGTGACCTTATTAAGCAGATTGGTTCAGAGATAGGAGAATCTATCAGAGCGAGTTTACTGCAGCCTGGGGTTTCAAGTCTTTCTCCTGCCCGTCCCCCTCACCAACCCCAGCAGTTTCCCCTGCCTGAGCAGTGTGGGTCAACCTTTATTGATGCGTCCAAGCTGAATCTGGTTGAGAAGTCAGATGTTAGTGCTCCACCTCTTTTTAGGGGTGATGGCTCAGATAAGTACTCTGTCCTGGAGTGGGAGGAGTTAATGGAAGTCTACCTAGAGAAGAGGGGTTACACTGGGTCTGGGAATGAGATGAGGATTCCTAGTCAATGAACTTGTCATAAATCAACATAGGATAGGCCCCCCCCCCCCCCCCCCACAAGACTCATATATATATATATATATATTGGAAATGTAAGCAAGGGTTGAGCTTCTTAAGTTTGTGTCACAAAGTGGATACGTTTCTGTGTCACTTTCAGAGTGAGTGACACATTGACTTTATATAATGTACCAAGAGTTGTTCCCTCTCTTACGGCCATACCAGCCTGAATACGCCCGATCTCGTCTGATCTCGGAAGCTAAGCAGGGTTGGGCCTGGTTAGTACTTGGATGGGAGACCGACTGGGAATACCAGGTGCTGTAAGCTTTATTTCCCAGTAGAGCGTGCTCTTGTGTCATGGAGCAACTGCCTTTTATTTATCACCCTAATAATATCATGGATTGTTATTGGACTAAATGCAGTTTGTGTGCTTCCCTGCCCTGCCCTGATCAAATCAAATAATGGACAGTGCGTTTCCCTCAAAATGTAGGCAGTACATGCAATCTTAGTTTTTAGTCTAGGAGACAGTCAATGTCTGTAGTCCATTAGGGCACTATAAAATCCCTTCAATGTTTTGCCTGATTCCGTTAATTCCCAAGTTCCCTTTTCTCCGTTTAGATTTCCCCGTTGACCGTTTGTCCCTGTTTTGGCAGGTTTTCGCTCTCAAAAGTACACCTTTTTAATAGCAAAACAGCACAATTGGATGTTCTATGTCCACAACAATGTTTAAACCCTATCAGGTGACCATTTGTGAGGTCTGGGAAAAATGTAAGACATTTAGATTTTGGGGTGTAGTTACCCTTAAATGCAAGCGTGCACCAGGAAGAGACCTTTGTTTGGTTAAGCGGTGTTGCTGTAGAACAAATGGCCACTGGAGTGATGCAAATGATCACGGTATAATTCTGCCAGGCAGGCATAGGCTACTTTGTAGTTAACATTTACTTGCGAAGGTTTTGGGGAAAGCCATTCCTTCCCTACCAGAAGAAGGTTATCATTAGCATCATCGCTAACGGCTACACAAAGTGTAGACATACGCGCGCACCGCACACATGCACACAGACAGGGGCATTCCTGTGCCGTTTCAGAAAGTTCATGGAAATACGAATCACTGATGCATTTTGTTCATGTCTTATGATTGACTTGGGCAAATGAATGTGTTTTCTAAAAAGTTGAATAGATTTAGTTGATTTCTTACTAAGTTCAATAAATGTTTGAATATTGTTGAATTTCGGTTTAATGTCTGGATTCCGTGATTCGGTCCGCAACGCCTATTTTATAGGGCCCTAGTCAATGAACTTGTCATAAATCAACATAGGATATGCCCTCTTCCCCCCCCCTATCAAGACTCAAATATATATATATATATATATATATATTGGAAATGTAAGCAAGGGTTGAGCTTCTTCAGTTTGTGTCACAAATTGGATACGTTTCTGTGTCCCTTTCAGAGTGAGTGACACATTGACTTTATATAGTGTACCAAGAGTTGTTCCCTCGCTTACGTCCATACCAGCCTGAATACGCCCGATCTCGTCCGATCTCGGAAGCTAAGCAGGGTCGGGCCTGGTTAGTACTTGGATGGGAGACCGCCTGGGAATACCAGGTGCTGTAAGCTTTTTGTCCCAGTAGAGCGTGCTCTTGTGTCATGGAGCAACTGCCTTTTATTTATCACCCTAATAATATCATGGATTGTTATTGGACTAAATGCAGTTTGTGTGTGCTGCCCTGCCCTGCCCTGATCAAATCAAATAATGGACAGTGCGTTTCCCTCAAAATATAGGCAGTACATGCAATCTTAGTTTTTAGTCTAGGAGACAGTCAATGTCTGTAGTCCATTAGGGCACTATAAAATCCCTTCAATGTTTTGCCTGATTCCGTTAATTCCCAAGTTCCCTTTTCTCCGTTTAGATTTCCCCGTTGACCGTTTGTCCCTGTTTTGGCAGGTTTTCGCTCTCAAAAGTACACCTTTTTAATAGCAAAACAGCACAATTGGATGTTCTATGTCCACAACAATGTTTAAACCCTATCAGGTGACCATTTGTGAGGTCTGGGAAAAATGTAAGACATTTAGATTTTGGGGTGTAGTTACCCTTAAATGCAAGCGTGCACCAGGAAGAGACCTTTGTTTGGTTAAGCGGTGTTGCTGTAGAACAAATGGCCACTGGAGTGATGCAAATGATCATGGTATAATTCTGCCAGGCAGGCATAGGCTACTTTGTAGTTAACATTTACTTGCGAAGGTTTTGGGGAAAGCCATTCCTTCCCTACCAGAAGAAGGTTATCATTAGCATCATCGCTAACGGCTACACAAAGTGTAAACATATGCACGCACCGCACACATGCACACAGACAGGGGCATTCCTGTGCCGTTTCAGAAAGTTCATGGAAATACGAATCACTGATGCATTTTGTTCATGTCTTATGATTGACTTGGGCAAATGAATGCGTTTTCTAACAAGTTGAATAGATTTAGTTGATTTCTTACTAAGTTCAATAAATGTTTGAATATTGTTGAATTTCGGTTTAATGTCTGGATTCTGTGATTCGGTCCGCAACGCCTATTTTATAGGGCCCTAGTCAATGAACTTGTCATAAATCAACATAGGATATGCCCCCCCCCCCCAACAAGACTCAAATATATATATATATATATATATATATATATATATATATATGTATTGGAAATGTAAGCAAGGGTTGAGCTTCTTCAGCTTGTGTCACAAAGTAGATACGTTTCTGTGTCCCTTTCAGAGTGGGTGACACATTGAATTTATATAGTGTACCAAGAGTTGTTTCGCGCTTACGGCCATACCAGCCTGAAAACGCCCGATCTCGTCCGATCTTGGAAGCTAAGCAGGGTCGGGCCTGGTTAGTACTTGGATGGGAGACCGCCTGGGAATACCAGGTGCTGTAAGCTTTTTGTCCCAGTAGAGCGTGCTCTTGTGTCATGGAGCAACTGCCTTTTATTTATCACCCTAATAATATCATGCATTGTTATTGGACTAAATGCAGTTTGTGTGCTGCCCTGCCCTGCCCTGATCAAATCAAATAATGGACAGTGCGTTTCCCTCAAAATATAGGCAGTACATGCAGCCTTTGTTTTATTTTTTTATTTTTTTTTATTTCACCTTTATTTAACCAGGTAAGCCAGTTGAGAACAGGTTCTCATTTACAACTGCGACCTGGCCAAGATAAAGCAAAGTAGTGCAATAAAAACAACACAGAGTTACATATGGGGTAAAAAACATAAAGTCAGAAATACAACAGAAAATATATATACAGTGTGTGCAAATGTAGCAAGTTATGGAGGTAAGGCAATAAATAGGCTATAGTGCAGAATAATTACAATAGTATTAACACTGGAATGCTAGATGTGCAAGAGATTATGTGCAAATAGAGATACTGGGGTGCAAAAGAGCAAAATAAATAACAATATAGGGATGAGGTAGTTGGGTGGGCTAATTTCAGATGGGCTGTTTACAGGTGCAGTGATCGGTAAGGTGCTCTGACAACTGATGCTTAAAGTTATTGAGGGAGATAAGAGTCTCCAGCTTCAGAGATTTTTGCAATTCGTTCCAGTCATTGGCAGCAGAGAACTGGAAGGAATGGCGGCCAAAGGAGGTGTTGGCTTTGGGAATGACCAGTGAGATATACCTGTTGGAGCGCAGACTACGGGTGGGTGCTGCTATGGTGACCAATGAGCTAAGATAAGGCGGGGATTTGCCTAGCAGTGATTTATAGATGGCCTGGAGCCAGTGGGTTTGACGACGAACATGTAGTGAGGACCAGCCAACAAGAGCGTACAGGTCACAGTGGTGGGTAGTGTATGGGGCTTTGGAGACAAAACGGATGGCACTGTGATAGACTACATCCAATTTGCTGAGTAGAGTGTTGGAGGCTATTTTGTAAATGACATCGCCGAAGTCGAGGATCGGTAGGATAGTCAGTTTTACGAGGGCATGTTTGGCAGCATGAGTGAAGGAGGCTTTGTTGCGAAATAGGAAGCCGATTCTAGATTTAACTTTGGATTGGAGATTCTTTATGTGAGTCTGGAAGTTGAGTTTACAGTCTAACCAGACACCTAGGTATTTGTAGTTGTCCACATACTCTAGGTCAGACCCGTCGAGAGTGGTGATTCTAGTCGGGTGGGCGGGTGCCAGCAGCGTTTGATTGAAAAGCATGCATTTAGTTTTACTAGTGTTTAAGAGCAGTTGGAGGCTACTGAAGGATTGTTGTATGGCATTGAAGCTCGTTTGGAGGTTTGTTAACACAGTGTCCAATGAAGGGCCAGATGTATACAAAATGGTGTCGTCTGCGTAGAGGTGGATCTGAGAGTCACCAGCAGCAAGAGCGACATCATTGATATACACGGAGAAAAGTGTCGGCCCAAGAATTGAACCCTGTGGCACCCCCATAGAGACTGCCATAGGTCCAGACAACAGGCCCTCCGATTTGACACACTGAACTCTATCTGAGAAGTAGTTGGTGAACCAGGCGAGGCAGTCATTTGAGAAACCAAGGCTATTTAGTCTGCCAATAAGAATGCGGTGGTTGACAGAGTCGAAAGCCTTGGCCAGGTCGATGAAGACGGCTGCACAGTACTGTCTATTATCAATTGCGGTTATAATATCGTTTAGGACCTTGAGCGTGGCTGAAGTGCACCCGTGACCAGCTCGGAAACCGGATTGCATAGCGGAGAAGGTACGGTGGTATTCGAAATGGTCGGTGATCTGTTTGTTAACTTGGCTTTCGAATACTTTCGAAAGGCAGGGCAGGATGGATATAGGTCTGTAGCAGTTTGGATCTAGAGTGTCACCCCCTTTGAAGAGGGGGATGACCGCAGCAGCTTTCCAATCTCTGGGGATCTCAGACGTTATGAAAGAGAGGTTGAACAGATTAGTAATAGGGGTTGCGACAATTTCGGCGGCTAGTTTTAGAAAGAAAGGGTCCAGATTGTCTAGCCCAGCTGATTTGTAGGGGTCCAGATTTTGCAGCGCTTTCAAAACATCAACTGTCTGAATTTGTGTGAAGGAGAAGCGGGGGGGGGGCATGGGCAAGTTGCAGCAGAGGGTGCAGAGTTGGTGGCCGGGTTAGTGGTAGCCAGATGGAAAGCATGGCCAGCTGTAGCAAAATGCTTGTTGAAATTCTCGATTATTGTAGATTTATCGGTGGTGATAGTGTTTCCTAGCCTCAGTGCAGTGGGCAGCTGGGAGGAAGTGCTCTTATTCTCCATGGACTTTACAGTGTCCCAAAACTTTTTGGAGTTAGTGCACCAGGATGCAAATTTCTGTTTGAAAAAGTTAGCCTTTGCTTTCCTGACTGCTTGTGTATATTGGTTCCTAACTTCCCTGAAAAGTTGCATATCGCGGGGGCTATTTGATGCTAATGCTGTACGCCACAGGATGTTTTTGTGCTGGTCAAGGGCAGTCAAGTCTGAGGAGAACCAGGGGCTATATCGGTTCTTAGTTCTGTATTTTTTGAATGGGCCATGTTTATTTAAGATTGAATGTAAATTGAATGTTTTTAGTCTAGGAGACAGTCAATGTCTGTAGTCCATTAGGGCACTATAAAATCCCTTCAATGTTTTGCCTGATTCCGTTAATTCCCAAGTTCCCTTTTCTCCGTTTAGATTTCCCCGTTGACCGTTTGTCCCTGTTTTGGCAGGTTTTCGCTCTCAAAAGTACACCTTTTTAATAGCAAAACAGCACAATTGGATGTTCTATGTCCACAACAATGTTTAAACCCTATCAGGTGACCATTTGTGAGGTCTGGGAAAAATGTAAGACATTTAGATTTTGGGGTGTAGTTACCCTTAAATGCAAGCGTGCACCAGGAAGAGACCTTTGTTTGGTTAAGCGGTGTTGCTGTAGAACAAATGGCCACTGGAGTGATGCAAATGATCACGGTATAATTCTGCCAGGCAGGCATAGGCTACTTTGTAGTTAACATTTACTTGCCAAGGTTTTGGGGAAAGCCATTCCTTCCCTACCAGAAAAAGGTTATCATTAGCATCATCGCTAACGGCTACACAAAGTGTAGACATACGCGCGCACCGCACACATGCACACAGACAGGGGCATTCCTGTGCCGTTTCAGAAAGTTCATGGAAATACGAATCACTGATGCATTTTGTTCATGTCTTATGATTGACTTGGGCAAATGAATGCGTTTTCTAACAAGTTGAATAGATTTAGTTGATTTCTTACTAAGTTCAATAAATGTTTGAATATTGTTGAATTTCGGTTTAATGTCTGGATTCCGTGATTCGGTCCACAACGCCTATTTTATAGGGCCCTAGTCAATGAACTTGTCATAAATCAACATAGGATATGCCCTCTCCCCTCCCCCCCCCCAACAAGACTCAAATATATATATATATTGGAAATGTAAGCAAGGGTTGAGCTTCTTCAGTTTGTGTCACAAAGTGGATACGTTTCTGTGTCCCTTTCAGAGTGAGTGACACATTGACTTTATATAGTGTACCAAGAGTTGTTCCCTCGCTTACGGCCATACCATCCTGAATACGCCCGATCTCGTCAGATCTCGGAAGCTAAGCAGGTTTAGGGCTGGTTAGTACTTGGATGGGGGACCACCTTGGAATACCAGTTGCTGTAAAAGCATGTAAGAAGCTATGACGTGGACTGATAATCTGTGTTATATGCTGAGATGTGAAGATGTGATGTGAAATATGAAGCTTTGATATGTAAAAATAAGCTGTGAAGATGTGATGTGAAATATGAAGCTATGATATGTAAAAATAAGCTGTGAAGTTATGAGATGTGAAGATTTGATGTGAAATATGAAGCTATGATATGTAAAAATAAGCTGTGAAGCTATGAGATGTGGTGATGTGAAATATGAAGCTATGATATGTAAAAAAAAAAAAAAAAAAAAAAAAAAAAATAAGCTGTGAAGATGTGATGTGAAATATGAAGCTATGATATGTAAAAAAATAAGCTGTAAAGCTATGATGGATTATTTAAAAAAAAAAAAAAAAAAAAAATAAATACGTCCGATCTCGGAAGCTAAGCAGGGTCGGGCCTGGTTAGTACTTGGATGGGAGACCGCCTGGAAATACCAGGTGCTGTAAGCTTTTTGTCCCAGTAGAGCGTGCTCTTGTGTCATGGAGCAACTGCCTTTTATTTATCACCCTAATAATATCATGGATTGTTATTGGACTAAATGCAGTTTGTGTGCTGCCCTGCCATGCCCTGATCAAATCAAATAATGGACAGTGCGTTTCCCTCAAAATATAGGCAGTACATGCAGCCTTTGTTTTTAGTCTAGGAGACAGTCAATGTCTGTAGTCCATTAGGGCACTATAAAATCCCTTCAATGTTTTGCCTGATTCCGTTAATTCCCAAGTTCCCTTTTCTCCGTTTAGATTTCCCCGTTGACCGTTTGTCCCTGTTTTGGCAGGTTTTCGCTCTCAAAAGTACACCTTTTTAATAGCAAAACAGCACAATTGGATGTTCTATGTCCACAACAATGTTTAAACCCTATCAGGTGACCATTTGTGAGGTCTCGGAAAAATGTAAGACATTTAGATTTTGGGGTGTAGTTACCCTTAAATGCAAGTGTGCACCAGGAAGAGACCTTTGTTTGGTTAAGCGGTGTTGCTGTAGAACAAATGGCCACTGGAGTGATGCAAATTATCACGGTATAATTCTGCCAGGCAGGCATAGGCTACTTTGTAGTTAACATTTACTTGCGAAGGTTTTGGGGAAAGCCATTCCTTCCCTACCAGAAGAAGGTTATCATTAGCATCATCGCTAACGGCTACACAAAGTGTAGACATACGCGCGCACCGCACACATGCACACAGACAGGGGCATTCCTGTGCCGTTTCAGAAAGTTCATGGAAATACGAATCACTGATGCATTTTGTTCATGTCTTATGATTGACTTGGGCAAATTAATGCGTTTTCTAACAAGTTGAATAGATTTAGTTGATTTCTTACTAAGTTCAATAAATGTTTGAATATTTGTTGAATTTCGGTTTAATGTCTGGATTCCGTGATTCGGTCCACAACGCCTATTTTATAGGGCCCTAGTCAATGAACTTGTCATAAATCAACATAGGATATGCCCTCTCCCCCCCCCCCCCCCACACAAGACTCAAATATATATATATATATTGGAAATGTAAGCAAGGGTTGAGCTTCTTCAGTTTGTGTCACAAAGTGGATACGTTACTGTGTCCCTTTCAGAGTGGGTGACACATTGACTTTATATAGTGTACCAAGAGTTGTTCCTTCGCTTACGGCCATACCAGCCTGAATACGCCCCTTTTTGGAATTTCAGGAAGTGGATGAGCGGCAGGTGTCTGAGTGCTTGAGAGAGGATATCGTTTTTTGGAGGTTTATTTGATTTATAAGTTTGAAAGTTTGTGTGTGATTGTAGTTGATTTTCTTTGAAACTTTTTTGTTATTATCCCCCATCGGCGTGAGCTGTTTAGGGGATAGTGATTAAAATAACCGGATGGACAACATGGCGTCAACATCAAGAATACAAACGACGACGAGAAAGGAAAACAGTGAAATCAGAATTTCAAATGAAGAACTGAAGAAAAGAAAGTATGAGAAGGAACTGACGGTGAACGTGGAAATAATTGGAGAAGGGAAAATAACAACGATGGAATTGCTGAGAGGAATAAGGGAAGTTTGTGGAACAATACTTGGATGTAGAATGAGAGACGGAAATAAGTATGAAATAACAATGTCTCATGTAAAGGGAAAAGAAAGACTAATGGACGGGCTAAAGATAAAGAACTGTCAAATCATGGCTAAAGAGCTTGGGAACGATGAGCTTGTGGTGTCCTTTTTGAACTTGCCTGCATACATTACAGATGGAGAGATATATGAGAAACTAAGAGGCTGGAAAGTGAAGGCGACCACGCCAATCAAGAGGAGGATGTGGCCAGGAACAGACATTGTAGACGGGACGAGATTTTGCAAGGTGAAGTTCACAGACAATGTGCAATCCTTGCCATATTCTACCAAATTTAACACTGTCGAGGGATTTGAATATTTTCGTGTAATCCATGACAATCAAGTGAAGGTATGTAGACTATGTATTCAGCCGGGGCACATACTTAAGGAATGTCCAGAATTCACTTGCCATAAATGTAGTGAACAAGGGCATTATGCCAGAGAATGTTTGAACATAGGTAATGTGTGTGAAATGTGTGACAGACCGAAAGTTAGATGTAGCTGTAAGAAGGGAAAAGATCACTTACTTTTGCAAACAATGGACCTCACTTCTGAGGAAGAGGAGGGGAGTGTGTTTATGGAGGGAGAAAAAGAGAGTGACATGGGGAGTGTGACTTCAGAGACAGTGGCAGATATGCCTGAAGAGCCTGTAATTTACATTTACGTCATTTAGCAGACGCTCTTATCCAGAGCGACTTACAGTTAGTGAATACATATATATTTTATACTGGCCCCCCGTGGGAAACGAACCCACAACCCTGGCGGTGCAAACGCCATGCTCTATCAACTGAGCTACATCCCTGCCGGCCATTCCCTCCCCTACCCTGGACGAATTGTGCGCCGCCCATGAGTCTCCCGGTCGCGGCCGGCTGCGACAGAGCCTGGATTCGAACCAGGATCTCTAGTGGCACAGTTAGCACTGCGATGCAGTGCCTTAGACCACTGCGCCACTCAGGAGACTAATGTCTTCTGGCAAAACACGAGACGCAGTTTTGGTCTCTGCTGCTGACAAGGTGGAACAGCAGCACATGATGGGTGAAATACATACACAGGTAGAGATGGTGCAAGGTGCTTCTCAGGTGCCTGAGCCATTTTCAAGCGTGTGTAAAAATGACACCAAAGAGCGAGCTGGGTCCACTGAAGTCACTGGCACTGTTAAAGCGCACTTTTCAAAAGGCTTCCCTGCCGCTCCAAATCAGGAGACGGAGGATGAAATAGATAGTGAGGATCATCAGTTGTTTGCAAAAAATAAGAGGTCATTGTCGAAAACTAGGGAGATGATAGGATTTGGAAAAAAGAAAAAGTAGGTTTTGAAAGGACTTGTTTTGCTCTGATTATACCTCTGCACACATTAATAATGATTACAGTCGCATCCCTAAATGGTAACAGTTTGAGAAACATGAGCAAATTTGAGCAGGTTTTAGTGTCTGTTAAGGCAGACATGTTGTGTTTTCAAGAGACCAATTGGACAGATTCCAAAATACAGGAGATTAAGAGTAAATGGTCTGATTTAATTTTTTGTAGTCATGGAAGTGATAAAACATGTGGTGTGGCTATTTTGATAAAAAACGATGTGGTTCAAAATGTAAAACAAATATATGCTGACAATGATGGCAGACTTATTGCAATTGAATTTGAAGTGCAAAATGTAGTTTTTCGTTTAATCAATGTTTATGCTTCAAACATTGAATCTGAAAGGAGAGAAATGTTTCACAACTTAAAAACACTGTGCTCAGAAAACTGTATATTGATAGGAGACTTTAATGTGAGGTGTAGTAGAATGGATGCCTCTAGTTGTGCTAGATTCAGATATGACTCTTCTAGAAATGCATTATGGAAACTTATGAATGAGGAGAATCTAGTAGATATATGGAGGGCTGAAAATCCAAACAGAAGAGTGTTTTCTAGAAGGCAGGTGGTGCTAAAGGAATTAAAACAAAGCATAATTGATTTATGTCTAGCAAAACAAGAATTGGTGCAGCATGTTAAGAAGATGTCATATAACTTTACAGCATATAGTGATCACGCAGTAATGTCATTTCAAATGGGTTTTGGTGTGGAGAGGAGAGGGGGAGGTGTCTGGTGTTTAAATGCCAGTCTGTTAAAGGAGGAAGGATATAGAAATGAAATTGTTGAATGTATTAATGATGAAATGTCTAATGTACTGTTAAAAGAGAATGTGTGTTTATGGTGGGAGGAAGTGAAAGGAAAAGTAAAAAACAGGAGTATTAGGTATGCTAGAAATCACAACCGGTTAGATAAGCAGAAAGAAACAATGCTTAGAAATAGGATGTTGCATGAACTTGAAAAGGCTGATACTGATCCAGACTATGATGTTGTGAACTATTTGAAAATCCATGCAGAGCTGGGTCGTTATGAAAAAAAGAAATGTTTGGGTGCTATTGTTAGGAGTAGGGCACAGTACGCTTTGGAGGGAGAGAAATGTACATCCTTTTTTTTGGGGCTTGAAAAAACAAAACAAAACTAAGAGTTACATTGTAGAGTTGGAAGATGAAAAAGGTGTAAAGGTAAACGATTTTGTTGAGATCTTAGATACAGTTGAATCCTTTTACAGAAATCTTTACAAAAAGAATGATGTAGATAAAGTGTGTGTTGAAAAAGTGTTGGATACAATTAGTGCCAAAGTATCTCAGGTAGATAGAATGATGTGTGATGAAGAGATTTCGATTATGGAAATCAAGGAAGCAATTGTTAACACTCAAGGCAATAAAAGTCCGGGTTTGGATGGTTTAACAAATGAGTTCTATAAAGTCTTTGTAGATATTTTGGCACCCATTTTAGGGAAGGTGTTTCATTATATGGAAGAGAATAAGGAAATCCCTGAGTCTATGTCAACTGGTATGTTAACGATCTTATTCAAGAATAGGGGCAGTAGATTAAAGTTAGAAAATTATAGGCCTATTAGTCTTCTAAATTCGGATTATAAGATATTGACTAAAGTGTTAGCAAATAGGATGAAAAAGGTGATTGGGAGTATTATTGCATCAACACAAGCCTACGGTATACCTGGAAGAGATGTTGCAGATGTAATTTGTACAATTAGAGATGTTGTTAATCAAATGAAAAATGAAGGCGGTATAGTATTAAGTTTGGATTTTAACAAAGCTTTTGATAGAGTGGAGCATAGCTTCCTATTACAGACTATGGAGAGGTTTGGTTTTGGGCCAAAGTTTGTATCTTGGATCAACCTGTTGTACAGCGGGGCTAAAAGTTGTGTCAAATGTAACGGAGTGTTAACAGATACTTTTCCTGTAGAGAGGTCAGTAAGGCAGGGCTGTCCTTTGTCAGCTCTGTTGTACAGTATTTCTACAGAACCGTTAGCTACTTTAATAAATAGTAATAAAGAGGTAAGGGGTGTCGGAATCCCAGGTGGTGGTATCAGTGTTGTACATCAGTACGCTGATGACACTACTTGCACTGTGAAAGATATAGGAAGCATTGGAAGCATTATGAGAATCATAGATATATATGGTAAGGCATCGGGCGCCAAAGTTAATATAGAGAAGACTGAAATAATGTTTGTTGGGGATATCGATGCAAATAAGTGTGAGATTCCATTCAAGATAGCAAGGGATTTTATTAAAGTGCTGGGAGTAAACATTGGTGTAAAGGAGAAAGAGGCAAAATATATAACTTGGACTGGGATCCTTAATAAAGTCAAGCTAACGTTGAATTTCTGGAAAAATAGAAAATTAAAGTTAAAAGGTAAAGTAATGGTTGCAAATGCTTTGGTATTATCTAAATTTGTGTATGTTTTGGGAGTCCTGGACATGCCTGAGTGGGTGCTAAATGAATTAAATAAGGTGGTGTCTAATTTTATATGGGATGGTAAAGGTGTTAGAATATCTCAGAAAACATTGATAGCTGACTATGTGGATGGAGGTTTAAAACTTGTAGATTTAGATGTCAAAAGAAAAGCTATTAGGATAAAAACAGTAAAGAAATATTTGTATGACAGTGAAGATTATGGCTGGAAACACTTCTTTAAGGTCTACTTAGAGGAGAGTGGTGGATGTGGAGATAATGGTTTATTGATGGGGCTTAAAAGGAAAATGTTTGAAAAGGTACCAGATTTTTATAAAGAGGTGCTAAATGCATGGGCAGAGTTGTTGCCTAATGTATATTATGAATGTGGTCATATTGACCTGATTATGAATCAACCTATATTTCTGAATGAGAAAATCAAGAACAAAGAACAAGTTTTGTATAATAAAGTATTTAGGAGTGCAGGTCTACGACAAATAAAAGATTATACATATGAGGTAATTCCAGGGTTTTTACCTGAAGAAGCTATTTTTGATATTATCAAGGAATGGGATGAAGAGGTGGGAAGGGGAACAGTGAATAATATGTATGACAAGATAAAGAATAGCATACCAAGCGCATGGGTGGATTTAATAAATAGTGAGGTTGAAAGAGAAAATCTGTTTGTATTTCCTAATTTGTTCATTGGTAGCAGTAAGAAGAAAGTACATTTATCTACTATACCAGTGAAAATATTGTATAGAATAATGGTAGGAAAATGTTATAGAAGGCCGGCTGCTGAAACATTTTGGAAAACAGTTTTTCCAGAATTGGATGAAAAAAAGATATGGGAAAATTTAAATGTAAAATATAATAGTAAGGAGTGTGAAAATAATGATTTTAAGTTAAGACACAATAGAATATTTACAAAGGTGGTGTTACATCAAATTAATTATGAAGTAAAAAGGGAATGCGATATATGTGGATGTTTCCCAGAAACGCTTATGCATTTGTTTATAGAATGTGAGGAATTAAAATATATTTTTTGTAAAGTTAAGGAAATGTTAAGTAAAAACTGGGGGGGTGATTTCTTGAAAAAGTATGTGTGGGAGGAACTTGTGTTATTTGGAGTGTCTGGTAAATGTGATGGTGTTAATGTGTGCTTGTTGAATATTGTTTTGAGTTTTGTGAGGTATGCTATTTTTTGTAGGAGGAATTATGGTTTTTTTGACAGGAAGAGGGTGAAGGTGTGGGGTATTTTTATATCACTGTTTAGTAAACACATGGATATGTTGTTTAATTATGGGATGGAAGATTTTGATAAACATTTTGTTGAGGGGTGTGGGTTGATTGCAAAGGTGGATGGTGGAGGAATCACTTATAATTTTTGAAATAATTATTTTGAATATTTTCTTTGTTTATTTTTATTTGATAGGGGGTTGCTATTAATCTGCCTATTTTGTGGGTGGAATTTGTTATGTCTTAGTCATGTCTGGGTTTTTTTGTATACTAGTTTTTTTTGTATTTTTATTTCTTTGGGTTCTTTGATTTGATAGGCAGGTGAACAATTCACCCCCTATGTTAGGCTAGTGTCTTCTGTATTGTTCTTTGTAATATTGTACTGTAAATATTGTAAAAAATTGAATTTTTTGATAATAAAAAAAAAAAAAATACGCCCGATCTCGGAAGCTAAGCAGGATCGGGCCTGGTTAGTATTTGGATGGGAGACCGCCTGGGAATACCAGGTGCTGTAAGCTTTTTGTCCCAGTAGAGCGTGCTCTTGTGTCATGGAGCAATTGCCTTTTATTTATCGCCCTAATAATATCATGGATTGTTAGTGGACTAAATGCAGTTTGTGTGTGCTGCCCTGCCCTGCCCTGCCCTGCCCTGCCCTGCCCTGCCCTGATCAAATCAAATAATGGACATTGCGTTTCCCTCAAAATGTAGGCAGTACATACAGCCTTTGTTTTTAGTCTAGGAGACTGTCAATGTCTGTAGTCCATTAGGGCACTATAAAATCCCTTCAATGTTTTGCCTGATTCCGTTAATTCCCAAGTTCCCTTTTCTCCGTTTAGATTTCCCCGTTGACCGTTTGTCCCTGTTTTGGCAGGTTTTCGCTCTCAAAAGTACACCTTTTTAATAGCAAAACAGCACAATTGGATGTTCTATGTCCACAACAATGTTTAAACCCTATCAGGTGACCATTTTTGAGGTCTGGGAAAAATGGAAGACATTTAGATTTTGGGGTGTAGTTACCCTTAAATGCAAGCGTGCACCAGGAAGAGACCTTTGTTTGGTTAAGCGGTGTTGCTGTAGGACAAATGGCCACTGGAGTGATGCAAATGATCACGGTATAATTCTGCCAGGCAGGCATAGGCTACTTTGTAGTTAACATTTACTTGCGAAGGTTTTGGGGGAAAGCCATTCCTTCCCTACCAGAAGAAGGTTATCATTAGCATCATCGCTAACGGCTACACAAAGTGTAGACATACGCGCGCACCGCACACATGCACACAGACAGGGGCATTCCTGTGCCCTTTCAGAAAGTTCATGGAAATACCAATCACTGATGCATTTTGTTCATGTCTTATGATTGGCTTGGGCAAATGAATGCGTTTTCTAACAAGTTGAATAGATTTAGTTGATTTCCTACTAAGTTCAATAAATGTTTGAATATTGTTGAATTTGGGTTTAATGTCTGGATTCCGTGATTCGGTCCGCAACGCCTATTTTATAGGGCCCTAGTCCATGAACTTGTCATAAGTCAACATAGGATATGCCCTCTTCCCCCCACCCCCCCACCCCCCCCACAAGACTCAAATATATATATATATATATATATATATATATATATATATATATATATCTTGGAAATGTAAGCTAGGTTTTAGCTTCTTCAGTCTGTGTCATAAAGTGGATACTTTTCTGTGTCTCGTTCAGAGTGAGTGACACATTGACTTTATATAGTGTACCAAGAGTTGTTCCCTCGCTTACGGCCATACCAGCCTGAATACGCCCGATTTGTCCGATCTCGGAAGCTAAGCAGGGTCGGGCCTGGTTAGTACTTGGATGGGAGACCGCCTGGGAATACCAGGTGCTGTAAGCTTTTTGTCCCAGTAGAGCGTGCTCTTGTGTCATGGAGCAATTGCCTTTTATTTATCACCCTAATAATATCATGGATTGTTATTGGACTAAATGCAGTTTGTGTGTGCTGCCCTGCCCTGCCCTGCCCTGATCAAATCAAATAATGAACATTGCGTTTCCCTCAAAATGTAGGCAGTACATACAGCCTTTGTTTTTAGTCTAGGAGACTGTCAATGTCTGTAGTCTATTAGGGCACTATACAATCCCTTCAATGTTTTGCCTGATTCCGTTAATTCCCAAGTTCCCTTTTCTCCGTTTAGATTTCCCCGTTGACCGTTTGTCCCTGTTTTGGCAGGTTTTCGCTCTCAAAAGTACACCTTTTTAATAGCAAAACAGCACAATTGGATGTTCTATGTCCACAACAATGTTTAAACCCTATCAAGTGACCATTTTTGAGGTCTGGGAAAAATGGAAGACATTTAGATTTTGGGGTGTAGTTACCCTTAAATGCAAGCGTGCACCAGGAAGAGACCTTTGTTTGGTTAAGCGGTGTTGCTGTAGGACAAATGGCCACTGGAGTGATGCAAATGATCACGGTATAATTCTGCCAGGCAGGCATAGGCTACTTTGTAGTTAACATTTACTTGCGAAGGTTTTGGGGGAAAGCCATTCCTTCCCTACCAGAAGAAGGTTATCATTAGCATCATCGCTAACGGCTACACAAAGTGTAGACATACGCGCGCACCGCACACATGCACACGGACAGGGGCATTCCTGTGCCCTTTCAGAAAGTTCATGGAAATACCAATCACTGATGCATTTTGTTCATGTCTTATGATTGGCTTGGGCAAATTAATGCGTTTTCTAACAAGTTGAATAGATTTAGTTGATTTCCTACTAAGTTCAATAAATGTTTGAATATTGTTGAATTTGGGTTTAATGTCTGGATTCCGTGATTCGGTCCGCAACGCCTATTTTATAGGGCCCTAGTCCATGAACTTGTCATAAGTCAACATAGGATATGCCCTCTTCCCCCCATTTTACATTTTACATTTTAGTCATTTAGCAGACGCTCTTATCCAGAGCGACTTACAGGAGCAATTAGGGTTAGGTGCCTTGCTCAAGGGCACATTTACGTCATTTAGCAGACGCTCTTATCCAGAGCGACGCACCAATTGGTGCGTTCACCCTATAGCCAGTGGGATAACCACTTTACAATTTGGGGGGGGGGGGGGGGTAGAAGGATTACTTTATCCTATCCCAGGTATTCCTTAAAGAGGTGGGGTTTCAAATGCCTCCGGAAGGTGGTGAGTGACTCCGCTGTCCTGGCGTCGTGAGGGAGCTTGCTCCACCATTGGGGTGCCAGAGCAGCGAACAGTTTTGACTGGGCTGAGCGGGAACTATGCTTCCGCAGAGGAAGGGGAGCCAGCAGGCCAGAGGTGGATGAACGCAATGCCCTCGTTTGGGTGTAGGGACTGATCAGAGCCCGAAGGTACAGAGGTGCCGTTCCCCTCACTGCTCCATAGGCAAGCACCATGGTCTTGTAGCGGATGCGAGCTTCAACTGGAAGCCAGTGGAGTGTGCGGAGGAGGGGGGTGACGTGAGAGAACTTGGGAAGGTTGAACACCAGACGGGCTGCGGCATTCTGGATGAGTTGTAGGGGTTTAATGGCACAGGCAGGGAGGCCAGCCAACAGCGAGTTGCAGTAGTCCAGACGGGAGATGACAAGTGCCTGGATTAGGACCTGTGCCGCTTCCTGTGTAAGGCAGGGTCGTACTCTCCGAATGTTGTAGAGCATGAACCTGCAGGAGCGGGTCACCGCCTTGATGTTGGCGGAGAACGACAGGGTGTTGTCCAGGGTCACGCCTAGGCTCTTCGCACTCTGGGAGGAGGACACAGCGGAGTTGTCAACCGTGATGGCGAGATCATGGAACGGGCAGTCTTTCCCCGGGAGGAAGAGCAGCTCCGTCTTGCCAGGGTTCAGCTTGAGGTGGTGATCCGTCATCCATACTGATATGTCTGCCAGACATGCAGAGATGCGATTCGCCACCTGGTTATCAGAAGGGGGAAAGGAGAAGATTAGTTGTGTATCGTCAGCGTAGCAATGATAGGAGAGGCCATGTGAGGATATGACAGAGCCAAGTGACTTGGTGTATAGGGAGAAAAGGAGAGGGCCTAGAACTGAGCCCTGGGGGACACCAGTGGTGAGAGCACGTGGTGCGGAGACAGCTTCTCGCCACGCCACTTGGTAGGAGCGACCGGTCAGGTAGGACGCAATCCAGGAGTGAGCCGCGCCGGAGATGCCCAGCTCGGAGAGGGTGGAGAGGAGGATCTGATGGTTCACAGTATCAAAGGCAGCAGACAGGTCTAGAAGGACAAGAGCAGAGGAGAGAGAGTTAGCTTTAGCAGTGCGGAGAGCCTCCGTGATACAGAGAAGAGCAGTCTCAGTTGAATGACCAGTCCTGAAACTTGACTGGTTTGGATCAAGAAGGTCATTCTGAGAGAGATAGCAAGAGAGTTGGCTAAAGACGGCACGCTCAATAGTTTTGGAAAGAAAAGAAAGAAGGGATACTGGTCTGTAGTTGTTGACATCAGTGGGATCGAGTGTTGGTTTCTTGAGAAGGGGAGCAACTCTCGCTCTCTTGAAGACGGAAGGGACATGGCCAGCGGTCAAGGATGAGTTGATCAGCGAGGTGAGGTAAGGGAGAAGGTCACCGGAGATGGTCTGGAGAAGAGAGGAGGGGATGGGGTCAAGCGGGCAGGTTGTTGGGCGGCCTGCAGTCACAAGTCGCAGGATTTTATCTGGAGAGAGAGGGGAGAAAGAAGTCAAAGCATAGGGTAGGGCAGTGTGAGTAGGACCAGCAGTGTCATTAGACTTAACAAACGAGGATCGAATGTCGTCAACCTTCTTTTCAAAGTGGTTGACGAAGTCATCCACAGAGAGAGAGGAGGGGGGGGGCGGGGGGGGAGGATTCAGGAGGGAGGAAAATGTGGCAAAGAGCTTCCTAGGGTTAGAGGCAGATGCTTGGAATTTAGAGTGGTAGAAAGTGGCCTTAGCAGCAGAAACAGATGAAGAAAATGTAGAGAGGAGGGAGTGAAAAGATGCCAGGTCGGCAGGGAGTTTAGTTTTCTTCCATTTCCGCTCCGCTGCCCGGAGCTCTGTTCTGTGAGCTCGCAATGAGTCATCAAGCCACGGAGCTGGAGGGGAGGACCGAGCCGGCCGGGAGGATAGGGGACACAGAGAGTCAAAGGATGCAGAAAGGGAGGAGAGGAGGGTTGAGGAGGCAGAATCAGGAGATTGGAGGGAGAAGGATTGAGCAGAGGGAAGAGATGATAGGATGGAAGAGGAGAGAGTAGTGGGAGAGAGAGAGCGAAGGTTGCGGCGGCGCATTACCATCTGTGTAGGGGCAGAGTGAGTAGTGTGGGAGGAGAGCGAGAGAGAAAAGGAAACAAAGTAGTGGTCGGAGACATGGAGGGGAGTTGCAGTGAGATTAGTAGAAGAGCAGCATCTAGTAAAGATGAGGTCAAGCGTATTGCCTGCCTTGTGAGTAGGGGGGGACGGTGAGAGGGTGAGGTCAAAAGAGGAGAGAAGTGGAAAGAAGGAGGCAGAGAGAAATGAGTCAAATGTGGACATAGGGAGGTTGAAATCCCCCAAAACTGTGAGGGGTGAGCCATCCTCAGGAAAGGAACTTATCAAGGCGTCAAGCTCATTGATGAACTCTCCAGTGGACCTTAGTGGATTGAAGCTGAGCTGGTCCTGGAGTGGTGATGTGGTTCAACTGGGTCTGTCTCTCCCCAGCTGCAGGTTTGGGTGTGACCACGATGGTGAACACACCCATGGTGTCTGGTCCGGATCGTACTGCTGCTAAGGTGTACACACCTGCGTCTGTAAGTTTAATGTCTTGGATGGTTAGTAGGATTTCATCACCTTTACATGCACCCCCTTTTGACCCCTGCACACCCCTTATCATTGAAAACCTAGCTGCTTTAGAAGCATCTCCTATTACATATGGATAGCCTCTACGCCATTCCCAGAAGGTGCCAACATTTGTAATCATAAAATCCCAATATGGACACCACTTTCCCCCACACAGATAAGTACTTCTCTTTAACACATGGGGATACATTTTGTTACAGTTTTCCTTCTGGTTCCAATTGCAACCAGTGTCCCCAATTCCACTAGCCCTATTCCTCCATGACCAGATCTTACATGGTTCTAGGGACATCACTTGAGATTCCCCTTCCTGTAAGGTAATGACTATATTATGATACTGACTGGATGTCACTGTTCCCCATAGGGCCAGCCCCGCTAGTAACCATACCATCCTCCCCGTCTGCAGCCAAGTCCTGTTGTACTTGATCTAGAGTTCTTCCTGGAACTATATCTTTGGCACAATGTGTTCTGTGGTACCACACGTCCTTCTTACTCGTGTTTACCCTCAGTGAGTGACTTGATACCTCTTTCACCTGAAAAGGCCCTTCCCACCTTGGCTCCGTCAACTTCCTGGAATGCACCTTCACTCTCACCCAATCTCCCACCAGGATGTCTCTGTTCTCGTCCGTGGTTTCAACAGCAGGAGTGCGCACTTCCACCACCTGTTTAGACAATCTTTCAACAAGAGAAATTAGTGCCTGCATGTAGTCTGTATATCTGATTTTTGCAATATCTAGCCTAGCCTCTTCTCATCCATTGTGGTCCATCAATGTGTGCAATCCCATGTGCATGGGCAGAGTCTGTGTAGATGTCCACATTCTTTCCTTCACTTAGTTGTAGAGCTCTCCTCAACGGCCTAAGTTCAGCTAACTGTGCTGAAGCTTCATTGGGACCAAGTTTCTCTGCTTCCATTACTTCATGTCCTCCTTCTGTGTCTTGTTTCACCACTGCATAGGCAGCAGTGTTTCCTTCCTTTGGGTCCTTTGACCTGTAGCAGCATCCATCAGTGAACAGGGTGATTTTGTTCCCCTCCAAGGGTGAGTTTTGCAGGTCCATTCGGACTTTAATCTGTTTGGCTGCTCTATCCTCACAGACATGTGGTTCTCCAAAACCCATACCATCGGTCATATTGGTTGCTGTTGTCACATATGTAATGTGCTTTGCAGTGATGGCCTTTGTTATGCTGGATTTTCTTTTACTGGACATTGTGAAAAGTTTGGAGCCTATAAAAGCGGTCACCCCATGATCTGTATTGATTTCAAGTGGATGTCTCATCACAATGTGGGCTGTTTTACCTATAGCTTTTGCAATGGCAGCCATGTGTCTGGCACAGTCAGTCTGTCCTGTTTCAATGTTGTCCAGTTTCGCGCTATAGTAGTGTAACACTCTTCTTTCCCCCTTTTGTTTCTGATACAGGATGGAATGTACATAACCATCCTGCTCAGAAACATCCAAACAGAATGGCGTGGTGTAATCGGGTAAGGACAGTGCTTCAGCCTGTGCCAGCATCTGTTTGAGTTGGATTAAAGCTGCCTCTGCTTCCGGAGTCCACTTAAGGACTGCTGTGAGGTTTCTGTTTCCTGCTTCTCTCAAGATTGCCCGCAGTGGTTCCACTTTAAGACAGTATTCTGGCACATGCGTTCTGCTATATCCAGTAAGGCCAAGAAATGACAAAAGGTGTTGTACAGTAGTAGGTTTGGGATGTTCCAAGATGGAGGTCCTCTGAGCCACAGACACAGCTTGTCCCTTCCCTGACAGCACTCTTCCCAGGAACTGGACACTTCTCCGACAGCACTGCACTTTCTCTTTCTTTACCTTGTATCCCTTTTTGGCCACCAACAGGAGAAGGGACTTGGTGGCCTGCAAACAAGACTCAGCAGTGGGTGCTGCCAACAGAAGATCATCAACGTATTGGAGTAGTGTCACCCCCTCAGGTAATGTTAGTTCTTCCAAGTGGCTCTTCAGGATAGCGTTGAAGATTCCCAGGGAATCACGGTAGCCTTGTGGAAGTCGGGAATACGTAAATTGCTGCCCTCTATAGGTAAATGCAAAAAGTGGTTGGGACTCTGGATGTAATGGGATGCAGAAAAATGCATTGGCGAGATCCACTACTGTAAACCAATCTTGGGTGGGTGAAATGTTCTGTAAGGCCAGATATGGGTCTGGTACAGGTCGAACATCTGGTACAGTTACTTCGTTGATTGGTCTGAAGTCCTGCACCATCCTCCATTTCCCAGTGTCACCTTTCTTTACTGGAAGGATGGGTGTATTCCACACAGAACAGGTTGGATATATAACCTGTCCTTTTTGGAGTCCTGATATCGTAGGCTCAATACCCCTCGTCTTCTCTTCACTGAGAGGGTATTGAGATTTGTGAACTGGGATAGTGAGTTCACTTCCTTCTCGAATGGAGACAACCACTGGTTCTACATCAACCAGCCCCACATCTTCAGCACTTGTTGTCCACAGTTCCTCTGGTAGTTGATTGAAAATGTTAGGAGTATCCGGATGATCAGTCATCTCCCTGCCATGGTAACGTGATCTCCTCACAACCTCTGGTTTTGACACATCATCCACATTGAGTTTAATTCTCCATACTTGATTTCCCTCAAGGAATGCGCTTTCCACTTTGTAACAAGAGGTTTTGTTCCACCGTAGGCAACTTGCTGCCTTTACCGATGGTCCCAGAGATCTTGCCTCATATCCAAATCCCACGAGAAGGGTAACATGCGGCATAGAATCATTAGGAAGAGCAAACCATTTGTCTGTGAGTACCACGTCTCCATCCATGACCATGCAGCTGGTAGCCACTCCTTCTTTGAGTATGTACATATAATTGCTGGTCACAATCGGGCGCCTATCGTCCATTTCCTCCTCCCAGGCTTCATCCAAGTCCCTGGTATAGTTCATTGTCATGTGCGGAGGGTCCTCAGGTGGATAGTATGCATTTAAGGTCTGTATCCAGGCCTTCCATAGTTGGAACTCTCTGCATACTCGGGGAGCATCAGGGTCAGTATCCATGAGCTTCAGCCAGTAAACATATGCTTCCTCCTCATCTTCCTCGTTTAGGTGTGTTCCCACATATA
This sequence comes from Coregonus lavaretus, assembly GCF_964263955.1. Lineage (NCBI taxonomy): Eukaryota > Metazoa > Chordata > Actinopteri > Salmoniformes > Salmonidae > Coregonus > Coregonus lavaretus. The sequence goes on from NW_028164966.1 coordinate 137,376, forward strand.
GCATGTGAGGGGGGTCGGAGAGTTTTTTCATGATTACTGGCATGAGATCATCTATGGGCGTGATGGATGCATGTAAACCCTCCTGGTTACAATAGATACTACATCCCAGTTTGGAAAGCTGGTCCCTCCCCATGAGCCCCATTGAGCATTCCGGGTTGTATAGAAACTGATGGGTAACCTGTTGGTCATCCCATACAACCTCCAATGGAACTGTGTATGGCTTTCTCATTATAGCCCCAGAAACCCCAGAGAAAGCTTGTGTTTTGGTAGTGAGTTGATATGTTGCTTGTACAGAAGACCATGTACATCCTGTATCAATCAGCATATTATGTTGTCTTCCTCCAATCGAACATGTCACTATCGGCTCTGAACCTGGTGGGAAAGTGTAAATGTTGGTGGTGGGATCCTTATGGGTTTCTGGGCAGCTTCATTGGTAATTGTGTTCATCACCCAGCCATGACATGCTGGGCAGGAAGGCAGCGTTAGGCACTGCTGGGTCTTGTTTTCGGTTCTGCTGTTGTGGTGGTTGGTGCTGCTGGACTGGCATTCCTCCTCCTTGCCAGTTTCCCCATCCTTGTTGGTATCTCGGTGCTTGTCTTCTGGACTGTCCCATGTAACCCCTCCCTCTTTGTTGTCCCTGTCTTGGGAGATAACAGTGTCTTGCCAGGTGGCCATGCATCCCACAGTTAAAACACCCTTGGTCAGCGTATCTAGGGGTGTATCCCTGTTGTCGTGGTGGTATATAGGATTGCTGGTATGCGGGTGCACCATATCCAGGAGGACCAGAAGGTGCCATCATTTCCGTCATTGCCTGTATTACAGCAGTAACTGCAGCAGTAGTATCATTTCCGGGTGCAGGAGTGGTAGGATTAGATGTTGGGGTACTGGTTACCACCATTTGTTTTCCCGGCTTGTCCTCTGTCAGTTGCTTCTTCAGAACCTTTTTCTGAAGTTGTTTGAGTTCATCCTCTTCCTTTCGCTTACCCTCTCTCCATCGTTCCACATGGTGTTGTGCTATCTCGGTAAATTCCGGAATTGATTTTGCGGTGATTGCCACAACTTTTTCACATTCAGCTCGAGCCTGATCCGGGAGTCCCCCCAAGCAGTTTGTCAGGAAGAGGTGCTTCATGGTGTCTTTTCCTGGTTCTTCATTCCATGCTTGCCTCCAGAGGCACTTAGCCCTCTTCATGTATGCTGGTATGGTTTCATCGTCATTCAATATCAGAGTTCTCATCAGTTCGGGTCTGGCCTGGGAAGGATACTTCCTCCTTATGACATTCCATACGTCACTGCGGTGGGGGTCAAATCTTGTAGCCGACCACACTTGCCCTCTCAGTCCCCCAGAGGTCATTATCTCTCTGCATTCCTGGTCTCCCATACACCTGTTCATTACAGTAACCATATCACCTATGGTGAGTTCATCCGCTGCTGTGAGACTCTCAAAAGACTTCACCCATCTGTGTCCAGATTCATCAGGTTGGGGGAGACTGTCCACCAGTGTCTGTATGTCTCTGAGACCATGGCTTGTAAACTGAGACCCCCCCTGGGGTCTCCCTCAACGGGTACTGCCCCCCTTTGTGTCCTTCTCTGGACTGGGCCCTGGCTCGGGTATGGTATGCAGGTCCATCATTGTTGTCCCATATGTCTCCATCAAAAGCTCCACATATTAGTTTTTGTTGTTTCCCTCTTTCCTCCTCACTCTCTTCCCCATCTCTGAGGTCAATACAGTGTCCCCTTACTGGTGAGCGTTCACTTTCACTTCCGTTCTTGTTCGCTTTGAGCTCCATTTTTAACTTTTGCAATTGTGCTTCCTGGTGTCGTACTTCCTCTTTTATCATCTTCAACTCTTCCAGTCGTTCTTCATCTCTCTGTCTCTCAAGTCTCTCCCTCCTTTCCCCTTCTTCAGCATCCTTGTTTCGTTGCCACTCCCCCTGGGCTAGACCACCTCTTACGTTTCCTCCAGTTAGGCTCATTCTCTCTTCCTTCTCACTCTCACCGTCACCGTAAATACTCCCTCCTCCTTCTGTTCCGCATCTGTTCCCCGTCTCTCCCTCAATTCTACTCAGTTCAAACACTCCTTTTTCTAGCGCTCTTGCAGCTTTTAGAAGTACATCCACTTCTCCCCTTCTGTCAGTCATATCGCTCTTTCTGACCCACACTCCTTCTTCCCCCTCATCTGTCCTTTGTTGATAGTGGACTTTTCCCGCTATATCCAGAACCGGAGCCATTGTTTTTGGGTGGTCTTCATATGGTGGTGGCGCTGTTGGTAAGGGTGGGTATAAACGGGTCCTTTCCTTTTGTCCTGTTTTCTCTGCACACAGTTTCTTCAATTTTCCAAGCATTGCTAGGCCAATCCTCTCCTTTAGCTTTGCTTTCTCCATTGCGTCTTTAATTTTGCCACTGCGGGGCTCTCCTTCACTTTTCCATTCGCCTTCTGCTTTCTGGGTTTTCCGTTTCAACGTCTCCAGTATTCTCCCTGGTTCGCCTTCTACAGGCACTCCATCGGGGGACAGTATACAACCATCTGTCACGATCGTCTACATATGAAGAAGCGGACCAAAGCGCAGCGTTGCGAGTGAACATGATTTATTAATAAACGTACTCACGAAAACAAAACAAAAGACGATACGTGAAGTTCTCAAGTTACAAATCACTGACATACGGAACATGTAACCAGGAAACAAAAACCCACAAACACACAGGAAAACATACAGAAATAAATATGGCTCCCAATCAGAGATAACGAGCCGAACAGCTGACACTCGTTACCTCCGATTGGGAGTCATTGAACAAACCTAGAAAACAACAACCTAGACACCCAACATAGAACATAAACACATAGACTGCACACACCCTGGATAAACAATAATGAGTCCCAGCACCAGGGTGTGACAGTACCCCCCCCTAAAGGCGCGGACTGCGACCGCGCCTCAAAACCCCCAAACAGGGGAGGGCTGGGCGGGCATACCTCCTCGGTGGCGGTTCTGGCTCCGGCCTAGACCACCACCCCACCATAGTCACTTCCCGCTTATGTAGCCTCCTCCAAATGACCCCCACCGGTTTAAGGGGCAGCACCTGACTAAGAGGCAGCACCGGACTAAGGGGCAGCACCGGACTAAGGGGCAGTACCGGACTAAGAGGCAGCACCGGACTAAGGGGCAGCACCGGGCTAAGGGACAGTACCGGACTAAGGGGCAGCACCGGACTAAGGGGCAGCACCGGGCTAAGGGGCAGCACCGGGCTAAATGGCGGATCCTGGCTGGCTGGCTCTGGCGGATCCTGTCTGGCAGAAGGATCTGGCTGATCCTGTCTGGCGGAAGGCTCTGGCTGATCCTGTCTGGCGGAAGGCTCTGGCTGATCCTGTCTGGCGGAAGGCTCTGGCTGATCCTGTCTGGCGGAAGGCTCTGGCTGATCCTGTCTGGCGGAAGGCTCTGGCTGATCCTGTCTGGCGGAAGGCTCTGGCTGCTCCTGTCTGGCGGAGAGCTCTAGCGGCTCCGGTCTGGCGGACGGCTCTGTAGGCTCATGGCAGACGGGCGGCTTTGCAGGCTCATGGCAGACGGGCAGCTCCTGCGGCGCTTGGCAGACGGACAGTTCAGACGGCGTTGGGCAGACGGGCAGTTCAGGCGCCGTTGGGCAGACGGGCAGTTCAGACGGCGTTGGGCAGACGGACAGTTCAGGCCCCGTTGGGCAGACGGCAGACTCTGGCCGTCTGAGGCGCATCGTAGGCCTGGTGCGTGGTGCCGGAACAGGAGGTACCGGGCTGAGGATACGCATCTCAGGGCTAGTGCGGGGAGAAGCAACAGGGCATGCTTGGCCCTGGGGACGCACCGTAGGCCTGATGCGTGGTGCCGGAATTGGAGGTACCGGGCTGAGGACACGCATCTCAGGGCTAGTGCGGGGAGTCGGAACAGGGCATACTGGACCCTGGGGACTCCCATAACGCCTAGTGCGGGGAGCCGGAACAGGGCATGCTGGACCCTGGGGACTCACCTCACGCCTAGTGCGGAGAGCAGGAACAGGCCGGGCGGGGCTGGCGACGCGCACCGTATCCCTGGTGCGAGTGGCCGGAACAGGCCGGGCCGGGCTGGTGAAGCGCACCGTATCCCTGGTGCGTGGAGTAGGAACAGGCCGGGCTGGGCTGGCGAAGCGCACCGTATCCCTGGTGCGTGGAGTAGGAACAGGCCGGGCTGGGCTGGCGAAGCGCACCGTATCCCTGGTGCGTGGAGTAGGAACAGGCCGGGCTGAGCTGGCGACGCGCACCGCATACTTGGTGCGTATGGCAGGAACAGGCCGAACCGGGCTGGCGACGCGCACCTTACACTTAGTGCGAGGGACCGGAACAGGCTGTACCGTACGGGGAACACACACTACTGGCTGCACCTTGGGACTAGGAACGGGCCGGACCGAACTGGTTACACACCCCAGTACCTCACGCCGTGCCTCAACACCTTCCCTCTCTGCTTTACCCAGTAGCCCCCTTGACCTGGTAGCCCACTGAATCCTTCCCTTCTCTGCCTCCGTCAGCCCCCTTAACCTGGCAGCCCTCTGACTCTGCCTGGTGGCGGCCTCCTGCTGCTCCGTCGCCCAAGCCATGTGCCCCCCCCAAAAAATTTCTTGGGGTTGCCTCTCGTCCTTACGACGTTGGCTCTGCCGACGCCGTTGCTCCTCTCGCCGTCGCCTCTCCACCGTCTCGCTCCATGGACGGCGATCCATACCCTCCAGGATCTCCTCCCAAGTCCATGACCCTTTACCTTCCAACAGTTCCTTCCATGTCCAGACCCTTTGCTCCTGGACGCGCTGCTTGGTCCTATTCTGGTGGGTTTTTCTGTCACGATCGTCTACATATGAAGAAGCGGACCAAAGCGCAGCGTTGCGAGTGAACATGATTTATTAATAAACGTACTCACGAAAACAAAACAAAAGACGATACGTGAAGTTCTCAAGTTACAAATCACTGACATACGGAACATGTAACCAGGAAACAAAAACCCACAAACACACAGGAAAACATACAGAAATAAATATGGCTCCCAATCAGAGATAACGAGCCGAACAGCTGACACTCGTTACCTCCGATTGGGAGTCATTGAACAAACCTAGAAAACAACAACCTAGACACCCAACATAGAACATAAACACATAGACTGCACACACCCTGGATAAACAATAATGAGTCCCAGCACCAGGGTGTGACACCATCGTCTATCCATTCTCTATAAAGTTTTTCTCCTCGCCTGCTCCATTCTTTTCCATCTTTTCCTCCGTTTGTTTCAAGTGTGGATTTTAGAGCCTTCAATATTCTTTCCGCTTCTCCGCTGGTAGTCATGTTTTTTTCGTTTTAATTTGTAATATTCGTCCGCTATTTAGTTATTTAAAGTACATCTATCTATTATTCCCACCTAATTAGTTAAACTCGGCGCCAGGTTATTTCAACCTTAATTGTTTGAAAGCAGTATTCTTACAGTGCCACACATCAAATGGTAAATTGAAGGAATAAACCCAATTGTTTCAATTATTTAACCAATGTGGTGATACATCAAATTAAACGCCACACATCAATTGGTAAATTGAACGAATAAACCCAAGTTTTTCAATTATTTAACCAATGGTTGATACATCAAATTAAACGCCACACCATATCACTTCAATTTACTTATTTAAAAGCAGTATTACGCTATGTCAAACATCAAATGTTATATTTCAAATATATCAGTTCAAACGTTTTAGTTCAGTCACACTCATTCATCACTTTTCATTTCATGTTTTCGATTGTTACTGACGGGTTATATGGTTTGAGTAAACACAAATCCAACATTTATTCCCAAATTATACCGTTTGGACAGCCACAAACGTCTTTTGATTCCCAATTTGTTTTCTATCAAGGTATACAGGTTTATCATTCACACTTTCATGCATACGACAACACTCGCACTGTCTAACTTTTATAGTACCTCCTATGGGTGTCTTTTGTTAACGTTTGCACACTTTAAACTTTATTTCCTAATTGTAATTCTCATCATTTACTGTTTTAAAATATTATTTGTATTCACAGTCAAAAATGGTACACAGTTAAACGTAGTATACAGTTATCACACAGCAAAAATAGTACACAGTTATCGCACTCACTCACAATACACAGTCATAATCCTATCATACAGTCAAATATGTCACACAGTCATAAATGACACACTTATATTCCACACACAATCTATTTGGGCACACAGCCGCGTCTATTTTATTCAAAACACTGTGCTGAACCTAGCCGCAACCCTTAGTTACGGACCTTGCCAGTCACCAGTATTATCTAAAATTTCCCGAACCTAGCCGTATCTCAGTTACGGACCTTGCCGGTATAATTCTTCGAACCTTAGTCGTACTGTCGTAGTTACGAACCTTGCCGATAGCAATTATTTAAACCAATTATTCCCTATATCTTCCGAACCTTAGCCGTATTGTCGCAATTACGGACCTTGCCGGTAGATGTCAGTATTGTCTCCTGAACCTAGCCGTATCTCATGGACCTTGCCGGTAGAACCAATACTCTCTGGTACCATGGTTTAAACATCACATTTACTAAAGGCTTATCTACTCATAATAGTTTCATAATTGAGTTCACTTACATCAGACAGGTGTTTCACAAAATTAATTTGGATAAAGCCAATGTGCAGATCTTTAGTTATTTAACAATAGGTATCTGCTTACCTTTTTAGAAGCCCGGGCAGTTTGTGAAACACACGGTTCGATGAAAGAGGTGACCAAATGGGCCGGACAGTATCCAGCGAAGTCCCTTCTACCAGATCACGTCGGGGTCACCAATTGTCAAAGTCGCGTCAATTCAAATCTGGTATTAGGAACAAAAGAGGTCAACACGACTTCTAAGATATACTAGTTATTTTAATTAATGCAAAAAACTTCAATGGTAAATATGATGTTTCGTATATACGGGCTCTTTGAAATACCTCGCAGGGCACTTCAGAGAACTAAAACATTGTTTCAGATCCAATACTCAAATACTCTGACAGAGAAAGTTTCCCACTTCTCTGCTGGCCAATTAGAGTAAAGGAATGAGTGTGGTTTTAACTTTACTCAGCCAATCCGTTGGTTCAGGTGTTGGTCCCATCTCCTCGGCGCCATTTGTTGCACACTTCAGCCAGGCACAAGTTTATCATAACAACCTGTCATAGTGAGAAGAGCCAGCTCCCTTAGACCTCATTCCTACGTCCAAGGAAGGTTCACAGATCACAAAGAACCAGCATAGTCTAGCATTTGGAGAAACAATCCTTATCTCATTTTACCCCCTAAAACAGCTCTTCACATCAATCACAGCCTGCCAGGTGTCACAACCTACATTAGCCCAGTCAAGAATGCATTCTTTCTAAGTTAGTCATCCCATCAATTTAGGAGAATAATAAATCCCCAATAAACGCCAGGGTTGTAGGTTCGATTCCCACGGGGGGTATGAAAAAAAAAAAAGTAACGTATGCACTAACTGTAAGTCGCTCTGGATAAGAGCGTCTGCTAAATGACTTAAACATGTTAAATGTAGAGGGCCCCGTAAACAGTTCCACAAACGTCAGCATGAGTGCTCTGACTGTGGAAGCACTAATCACTGGACCAAAGCTCACTGTCAGATGCACCAGCTGTGCGTCAAGTGCTTTTCTCCGGGCCACATGAGCTTTGACTGTAGTGAGGCTGGGCAGCGACAGAACCCTGGATGTGGACAGACTGGCAGGTCTCAGGAAAACTAGAAAGCCTCCGTTCTGAGGAGGGCAATGTGGGGCATTCTTATTTTTCCTCCACTGATGATGATATCCAATCTGTTTATTCTTACTTTTGTGAGTCAGTACCCAAGAACAACAGTCATTTTTCAGAACACAATGAGAAGTACTCAGAATGACAGTTTGTTTTACACCACTGTGCTAGTACAGGATAAAGTTGAGCTGAAGGGGATGTTAGATAGTGGGTCCATGGCTACTACTCTGCGCGCAGATATTGTACCTCGGTTGAGGGAGGCAGGAGTGGTAGAGGGGAACTTTCTAGCTCCTTCAGACATCATCCTGGTGGGTTGTGGTGGGAACAAACTAGCCCAGTGGGCATGTGTGACTTAAAAATTCAACTTTATGGCTTCTGTTATGTAGTCCCAGTGCTTATTGTTGATGGGCAGGTTGATGAACTCATTGTGGGAACTAATGTGTTGAAGTCTCTGATTAGACAGTGAGTTTCTATGTGCTCACGCAGGTGCCCGAGAGCTGTGGCTGCACCAAGGGCTAAGCTATTGTGTGTTGTCTCTTCGTGTACAGGTATGTCATTTATTTTGTCAGAATTATGTTGTATATCATTTTACTTGTATTGTATAGTGTGTTGTTAGGCACTGAATGTGTCCCCTGTCGGTCTGTCCCCCTGTCGGTCTGTCACCTGTTTTTCTGTCTGTGTCCCAGGAGCCAGAGTAAATGCCAAAGACAACAAGTGGCTCACTCCTCTGCACCGGGCCTTGGCTTCCTGCAGTGATGTACGTGTACTGATACTGTCAGCCCTCACACACACTCCTGTGCATATGTGTTTGACTGTTAAGTGTGTTGTGATTTTTAAATGCACTTTAAACAAAGTTGAACATGATTTGAACTGTGTTCCTGTAGGAGGCTGTCCAGGTGTTATTGAAACACTCTACTGACGTGAACGCCAGGGACAAGAACTGGCAAACGCCGCTCCACATCGCTGCGGCCAATAAGGCAGTCCGCTGTGCCGAGGCCCTGGTCCCTCTCCTCAGCAACGTGAACGTGTCAGACCGGGCCGGGCGCACGGCGCTGCACCATGCAGCCTTCAGTGGACACCAGGAGGTTAGCAATTAGCATGGACATGATTACACACTGTAGTCTACACTTTATACCTGTCCTATCCCCACGTTGAGCTTACTGTGCATCCGATTACTTACAATGGTTGAATGTAGGGCTGTGACGGTAATTGGATAACCGTGACATTGACGGTTTTGGATGAAGAACGCCATGAAAATAAAATAACCGTCAAAACCAAGTATGATTTTCTCTCCATAAAATGTTTTATCACCTTTTATTTTAATGTAGATATACTTTATCCATAGCGTGAGTGTTAACTATTGATTATATGGTATTGTTTTGCTGACTTAGTTGGAGGAGATATAGACAGTTTAATAGATGGACTATCTTTTGATGCACCGCAATCACCAAATCTGCTCTATGCGCGAATAGGAGAGAATCTTTGAAGGTCAATTCAGGTTAATTGAAGAGGGGGGTGAGGTGAAAAGTGGGGACCGGGGGTAACTATAGTACCTCTAGATCTATAGCCTACAGGCTGGGGGTGGGTGGGTAGCCTCTGACCTCTGACCTTCACCTCTGACCTTTTTCATTGTTACAGTAGATCAGAGGAGTGAGGTGAAAAAGATGGCTCTCATTGCAAAAAAAACCCCATAACAACCTGTTTGGGCACATTTCAGTTTCACACCTAACGACGATGGAGAACCAGATGACTTGGACCAGCCTGTTTGCAGAATATGCGCAAAACCCATAGGCTACCTACTAAGAATTCCAGCACCACAAACGGGACACCGATAAGTGGCGAGCACTGCCAGACACTGGAACTCGTTATTTAGTCATAGGAATGGTGCCTTTACGAACGGTGGAGAAACCCGCCTTCAAATAAATGCTCTGGAAATTTGACAGACTATACGAGTTACCGGGGAGAAAGTATTTGTCTCAAACAGCGGTCCCTACCTTGTTCAACAAGGTGAAGGGGGAGGTTCAGACAGAGCTAAAGGACGTAGATTTGTTAATTTTTGCACTGAATACGGACATGTGGTCAAGTGTAAATATGACTCCTTACATGAACCAGCCACGCTCAAGGTCCTAAACGATATTATAACCGCGATTGATAATAGACAGTACTGTGCAGCCGTCTTCATCGACCTGGCCAAGGCTTTCGACTCTGTCAACCACCGCATTCTTATTGGCAGACTAAATAGCCTTGGTTTCTCAAATGACTGCCTCGCCTGGTTCACCAACTACTTCTCAGATAGAGTTCAGTGTGTCAAATCGGAGGGCCTGTTGTCTGGACCTATGGCAGTCTCTATGGGGGTGCCACAGGGTTCAATTCTTGGGCCGACACTTTTCTCCGTGTATATCAATGATGTCGCTCTTGCTGCTGGTGACTCTCAGATCCACCTCTACGCAGACGACACCATTTTGTATACATCTGGCCCTTCATTGGACACTGTGTTAACAAACCTCCAAACGAGCTTCAATGCCATACAACACTCCTTCAGTAGCCTCCAACTGCTCTTAAACACTAGTAAAACTAAATGTATGCTTTTCAATCGAACGCTGCTGGCACCCGCCCACCCGACTAGAATCACCACTCTCGACGGGTCTGACCTAGAGTATGTGGACAACTACAAATACCTAGGTGTCTGGTTAGACTGTAAACTCTCCTTCCAGACTCACATAAAGAATCTCCAATCCAAAGTTAAATCTAGAATCGGCTTCCTATTTCGCAAACAAAGCCTCCTTCACTCATGCTGCCAAACATGCCCTCGTAAAACTGAATATCCTACCGATCCTTGACTTCGGCGATGTCATTTACAAAATAGCCTCCAACACTCTACTCAGCAAACTGGATGTAGTCTATCACAGTGCCATCCGTTTTGTCTCCAAAGCCCCATACACTACCCACCACTGTGACCTGTACGCTCTTGTTGGCTGGTCCTCACTACATGTTCGTCGTCAAACCCACTGGCTCCAGGCCATCTATAAATCACTGCTATGCAAATCCCCGCCTTATCTTAGCTCATTGGTCACCATAGCAGCACCCACCCGTAGTCTGCGCTCCAGCAGGTATATCTCATTCCCAAAGCCAACACCTCCTTTGGCCGCCATTCCTTCCAGTTCTCTGCTGCCAATGACTGGAATGAATTGCAAAAATCTCTGAAGCTGGAGACTCTTATCTCCCTCACTAACTTTAAGCATCAGTTGTCAGAGCACCTTACCGATCACTGCACCTGTACACAGCCCATCTGAAATTAGGCCACCCAACTACCTCATCCCTATATTGTTATTTATTTTGCTCTTTTGCACCCCGGTATCTCTATTTGCACATAATCTCTTGCACATCTAGCATTCCAGTGTTAATACTATTGTAATTATTTTGCACTATAGCCTATTTATTGCCTTACCTCCATAACTTGCTACATTTGCACACACTGTATATATATTTTCTGTTGTATTTTTGACTTTATGTTTTTTTACCCCAAATGTAACTCTGTGTTGTTTTTATCGCACTGCTTTGCTTTATCTTGGCCAGGTCGCAGTTGTAAATGAGAACTTGTTCTCAACTGGCTTACCTGGTTAAATAAAGGTGAACATTTTTTTTTTTTAAATAAGTTTGCAAATGTGATGATGCATGGAATGCTTGATATTTTTCATGGAGAAAATTAGCTTCCCCAAACTTGAGAGAAAGACTGGCCTAAACGCGCTAATGTTTTCCTTTGCTAATGTCCGTCCCGCCCCCCTGTCAGCTGTCAGTTTTGTCGATGACCACGTACATAAGACACGCCAATCACCGACACCTGAAGTTCCATGACCATCACAGCCCTAGTTGTATGCTTGAGTTTGTTCAGAGGAGGCTTTGAATAAAATCCGATCTGAGTGTGAAATGCCTTACTGAGGGTAAATGGAAGCTCCTCTTGTGCCCGGCTCAGCCTTATACAGTTTAAGGTACTTTACCGTATCCATTTCAGTAAGGCCAGATTGTCCAAATTCTACCCAAATATTGATGGTACATGTGACAGGTGTAAAAGCTCCTTGGTGGACTTGACCCACATGTTCTGGTCCTGTCCCCGTCTGGCAGATTATTTGTCCACTATTTAAAACCCTTTCTGAAGCATTTGATATAAAGTTGCAGCCTAGTGCAGAAATTGCTATTTTTGGAGTACCAAACAACAATCCTTCTCTGACCAATAGACAGCTAGATGCCATTGCCTTTGCCTCCCTGTTAGCCCGCAGAAGGATTTTATTGGATTGGAAATCTATCAATCCTCCCTTAGCCTCTCTTTGGCTCGAAGATCTGAAGCTGTTCCTAAAATGAGAAAAAATGAAGTTACCATTCGAGGGTCAACCAACTCATTTTATTCCTCCTGGGACCCGATGATATCCTATTTTGAACAGCTCCAAACACTTCCTCCAGATTAGTACTCTTGGCCCCACCTTGAGATTACTGCTATATAGGCCTATAAAATCACTTAATCACCTGAAATTGTTAGGCTATTACATTTTTGCTTGAAGTAACGTTGTTGTATACTTTTGTTTTGTTTTCTGACATGTAAGTCAATTACTTTCCCTTTCTTTTTAAATGTGTTTGGAGGCATTCTGGGGGGAGGGGGAGGTCAAAGGGGGACTAAAAGGGGAGAAATGTACCATGTCTTTACATGTTATCTTTCATTCATTGTGAATACAAAATATATAATTTTAAAGGGAAGGCTTTGAAGCCAGATTTAGCGGATTTTGCTGTTTAGTTTTCCTCAACCTGTGTTTTGTTTCTCTCTCCTCTCCCTGTTAGATGGTGAGGCTGCTTCTCTCCAGAGGAGCCAACATTAATGCCTTTGACAAGAAGGATCGCCGAGCAATCCACTGGGCTGCTTACATGGGTGATGAGTTTACCACATCATTTACATTCTGACTAATGTCCTTTATACCAATGAATGAATGAATGAATGGACTGTGTGTTAGTCTCACAGCTCAGCTGTATGAGCCACGTCTAGTGTGTTATTATGTCAGAATCATGTACTAAGTAGGTTGATTAGATGTTTTCAGTTGTACTAACATGATGTAGGTGTTGCTTATGGTGCTGTGTACCACTGTAAACTAATCTCTCTCTCTCTCTCGCTCTCGTTCTCTCTACCTACCATAGGGCACATTGAGGTGGTGAAACTGCTGGCCTCTCATGGATCAGAGGTGTCCTGTAAAGACAAGAAGGCCTACACCCCTCTCCACTCTGCAGCCTCCAGTGGAATGATCAGTGTGGTCAAGTACCTCCTGGACCTTGGAGTGGATGTGAGTCAACACGCATTCAAATGTGTAGTCACTGTTCAATTACAACTCAATGAAAATACAGAGCTCTACTGGGTTGGCGAATGATTTCCTTTCAAGTAATGAAGAGATGGAGGTTGGAGCCAGTGTTTTGGACCAGGGGGTTTTCAGAACCAAGTAATGAAGAGAGAGAGGTTGGACCAGGGGGTTTTCATAACCAGGTAATGAAGAGAGAGAGGTTGGACCAGGGGGTTTTCAGAACCAAGTAATGAAGAGAGAGAGGTTGGACCAGGGGGTTTTCATAACCAGGTAATGAAGAGAGAGAGGTTGGACCAGGGGGTTTTCATAACCAGGTAATGAAGAGAGAGAGGTTGGACCAGGGGGTTTTCAGAACCAAGTAATGAAGAGAGAGAGGTTGGACCAGGGGGTTTTCATAACCAGGTAATGAAGAGAGAGAGGTTGGACCAGGGGGTTTTCAGAACCAAGTAATGAAGAGAGAGAGGTTGGACCAGGGGGTTTTCAGAACCAAGTAATGAAGAGAGAGAGGTTGGACCAGGGGGTTTTCAGAACCAAGTAATGAAGAGAGAGAGGTTGGACCAGGGGGTTTTCATAACCAGGTAATGAAGAGAGAGAGGTTGGACCAGGGGGTTTTCAGAACCAAGTAATGAAGAGAGAGAGGTTGGACCAGGGGGTTTTCATAACCAAGTAATGAAGAGAGAGAGGTTGGACCAGGGGGTTTTCATAACCAAGTAATGAAGAGAGAGAGGTTGGACCAGGGGGTTTTCAGAACCAAGTAATGAAGAGAGAGAGGTTGGACCAGGGGGTTTTCAGAACCAAGTAATGAAGAGAGAGAGGTTGGACCAGGGGGTTTTCATAACCAAGTAATGAAGAGAGAGAGGTTGGACCAGGGGGTTTTCATAACCAGGTAATGAAGAGAGAGAGGTTGGACCAGGGGTTTTTCAGAACCAAGTAATGAAGAGAGAGAGGTTGGACCAGGGGGTTTTCATAACCAGGTAATGAAGAGAGAGAGGTTGGACCAGGGGGTTTTCATAACCAGGTAATGAAGAGAGAGAGGTTGGACCAGGGGGTTTTCAGAACCAAGTAATGAAGAGAGAGAGGTTGGACCAGGGGGTTTTCATAACCAGGTAATGAAGAGAGAGAGGTTGGACCAGGGGGTTTTCAGAACCAAGTAATGAAGAGAGAGAGGTTGGACCAGGGGGTTTTCAGAACCAAGTAATGAAGAGAGAGAGGTTGGACCAGGGGGTTTTCATAACCAAGTAATGAAGAGAGAGAGGTTGGACCAGGGGGTTTTCATAACCAAGTAATGAAGAGAGAGAGGTTGGACCAGGGGGTTTTCATAACCAAGTAATGAAGAGAGAGAGGTTGGACCAGGGGGTTTTCAGAACCAAGTAATGAAGAGAGAGAGGTTGGACCAGGGGGTTTTCATAACCAGGTAATGAAGAGAGAGAGGTTGGACCAGGGGGTTTTCATAACCAAGTAATGAAGAGAGAGAGGTTGGACCAGGGGGTTTTCATAACCAAGTAATGAAGAGAGAGAGGTTGGACCAGGGGGTTTTCAGAACCAAGTAATGAAGAGAGAGAGGTTGGACCAGGGGGTTTTCATAACCAAGTAATGAAGAGAGAGAGGTTGGACCAGGGGGTTTTCATAACCAAGTAATGAAGAGAGAGAGGTTGGACCAGGGGGTTTTCAGAACCAAGTAATGAAGAGAGAGAGGTTGGACCAGGGGGTTTTCATAACCAAGTAATGAAGAGAGAGAGGTTGGACCAGGGGGTTTTCATAACCAAGTAATGAAGAGAGAGAGGTTGGACCAGGGGGTTTTCAGAACCAAGTAATGAAGAGAGAGAGGTTGGACCAGGGGGTTTTCATAACCAAGTAATGAAGAGAGAGAGGTTGGACCAGGGGGTTTTCAGAACCAAGTAATGAAGAGAGAGAGGTTGGACCAGGGGGTTTTCATAACCAAGTAATGAAGAGAGAGAGGTTGGACCAGGGGGTTTTCATAACCAAGTAATGAAGAGAGAGAGGTTGGACCAGGGGGTTTTCAGAACCAAGTAATGAAGAGATGGAGGTTGGAGCCAGTGTTTTGGGCCAGGGGGTTTTCAGAACCAAGTGACCTGATCAGGAATGTATTGTTTTGTTCCCCCCCCCCCCCCCCCCCCTCTCTCTCTCCACTCTTTTCCCTCCCTTGCTCCCTCCAGATAAATGAGCCCAATGGGTACGGTAACACCCCCCTCCACGTGGCATGCTACAACGGGCAGGACGTGGTGGTGAATGAGCTGATCGAGTGTGGCGCCAACGTGAACCAGGTGAACGAGAAGGGTTTCGCCCCACTCCACTTCACGGCCGCCTCGTGCCATGGGGCGCTCTGCCTGGAGCTGCTGGTGGGCAACGGGGCCCTCGTCAACATCAAGGTGAGGAGACCGGATGACCAACACTGTGTCTGAACTAAATAACACCCTATTCCCTATGTAGTGCACTACTTTTGACCAGGGGCCCATAGAGCAAGGAGCCGTGGTGACACTGGCTGTGTCCCAAATGGCACCCTGTTCCCTTTATAAGTACACTACTTTGGTGCAAAAAGTAGTTCACTATGAAGAGAATAGGGTGCCATTTGCGACGCACACACTGACGCAGCACATGGCTTAGTATTTGGCCCTGGTCTACATTCAAATACCAATGGAATAGGCCTAACAATGCAAACTAAATGCAATCAAGCGCTCCTCCAATACGTGTTTGATTTTGCCTGTGGTCAGCAGCACAGACTGCCGTGTGAACCATCTTTGTCTTTCTATCTGCAGAGTAAAGATGGAAAGACCCCCCTCCACATGACGGCCATCCACGGACGCTTCTCCAGATCTCAAGCCATCATCCAGAATGGTGAGTCGCTGTGAATGCTCTCAACTGAATATATATGAACCAGTAGGCTCTTCAGCATTGTCTTTAGTCTTCAAACCATGATTCACTGGCACAGAGCAATGTTACTTGCAATGTGGTTGAACATGAAGCTTCATGAGGCCTCTAGGGTCAAGTGGTTGACGTGTGTGTGTGTCTGTGTGTGTGTATGTGTGTGTGTGTGTGTGTGTGTCTGTGTGTGTGTGTCTGTGTGTGTGTGTCTGTGTGTGTGTGTGTTCTGTAGGTGCTGAGATCGACTGTGAAGAAAAGAATGGAAACACACCCCTGCACATCTCTGCTCGCTACGGCCACGAGTTACTCATCAATACACTCATCACGAACGGAGCTGACACAGCCAAGTGAGAACACACACACACACAGTTTCCAGCAATAATGCAACATGCATCTGCAATTCTGTCATTGACCGAATTGCCGCTTGGAGACTATGCTCAACACATTGTGGTGTGTGGGGGGTTGATAGACAGGGCATTGCAGCATGCTGATGTGTTGATCTGCTGTGGGGTTTAATGAGGACTGTGATGTGGTGCTGTTTCCAATCTTAGCTGAATCAACTGTAAGTCACTCTGGATAAGAGTGTCTGCTTAAAGTCTAAAATGTAAAAATGTGTTGCAGGCGAGGCGTCCATGGGATGTTCCGCCTCCACCTGGCTGCTCTCAGTGGGTTCTCTGACTGCTGTCGGAAGCTCCTCTCATCAGGCTTTGATATAGACACCCCTGACGACTTTGGAAGGACCTGTTTACATGCTGCAGCAGCTGTTGGGTGAGTGGACTGGTCCAGGCTTTACACCAAGGAATATTTAGTTCATGAACTGGAAAGCCACCAGAAAGAACAAACACATATTCACACTCTTACATTTCACATTGTTTAGCAGTATAAAAAAATCGTTTAGATCATTAGTGCGGTATCATTTCTGTATAATGTGGTTCCATGCCATGGTGGTATTGACTTGCGCTCTGGTCTAAATTGTCTTTATATCTTCTTGAAAGAGAAGAGAAACCTGCAAACTGCTCTTGCTAGTATCACTTTTTATTATAGCTTTTATTAGCATTATAAAAACAGTGATACTAGCAAGAGCAGTGTACGGGTTTCTCTTTTCTTTAAGGTTCTCATTGTTACCATCCACCTGATAGCTCAGATGTGAAAGGGCCTTTCTGAACTTGATATCTTGTTACCATCCACCTGATAGCTCAGATGTGAAAGGGCCTTTCTGAACTTGATATCTTGTTACCATCCACCTGATAGCTCAGATGAACGAGAGCCTTTCTGAACTTGATATCTTGTTACCATCCACCTGATAGCTCAGATGTACGAGAGCCTTTCTGAACTTGATATCTTGTTACCATCCACCTGATAGCTCAGATGTACGAGAGCCTTTCTGAACTTGATATCTTGTTACCATCCACCTGATAGCTCAGATGTACGAGAGCCTTTCTGAACTTGATATCTTGTTACCATCCACCTGATAGCTCAGATGTACGAGAGCCTTTCTGAACTTGATATCTTGTTACCATCCACCTGATAGCTCAGATGTACGAGAGCCTTTCTGAACTTGATATCTTGTTACCAGGAACCTGGACTGTCTGAATCTGCTGCTCAACACAGGGGCAGACTTCAACAGAAAGGACAGCTTCGGAAGGTCTGTCTGTGGCATCAAATAACTTTCATATGTGATCTTTATGATAATGGGGAATATAGTATAGGGGCATATAGGAATTATTATGGGAAATATTGGGCGGCAGGTAGCCTAGCGGTTAAGAGCGTTGGGTCAGTAACCGAAAGGTTGCTGGTTCAAATCCCCTAGCTGACTAGGTGAAAAATGTGTCTATGTGCACTGCAGCAAGGCACTTAACCCTAATTGCTCCTGTAAGTCGCACTGGATAAGAGTGTCTGCTAAATGACGTAAATGTAGAATGTAAATGTTATACAGCTCCAATAAGCTGTTTCTGTTGTTGATGTTGAATGGTTTCTGTGCGTTCTTCTAGGAGTCCTCTGCATTATGCGGCAGCCAATTGTAACTACCAGTGTCTGTTTGCCTTGGTGGGGTCTGGGGCCAGTGTGAACGATCTGGATAAAAGGGGTTGCACCCCGCTCCACTACGCTGCTGCCTCCGACACAGACGGAAAGTACGTCTCACACCTCTCTTACTGTTGTGTGTGTTGTGGTGCCATGACCTTTCACATTTCACTGTAGTCTGGAGAGTATGTTGTGGTGCCATGACCTTTCACATTTCACTGTAGTCTGGAGAGTATGTTGTGGTGCCATGACCTTTCACATTTCATTGTAGTCTGGAGAGTATGTTGTGGTGCCATGACCTTTCACATTTCATTGTAGTCTGGAGAGTATGTTGTGGTGCCATGACCTTTCACATTTCACTGTAGTCTGGAGAGTATGTTGTGGTGCCATGACCTTTCACATTTCATTGTAGTCTGGAGAGTATGTTGTGGTGCCATGACCTTTCACATTTCACTGTAGTCTGGAGAGTATGTTGTGGTGCCATGACCTTTCACATTTCACTGTAGTCTGGAGAGTATGTTGTGGTGCCATGACCTTTCACATTTCACTGTAGTCTGGAGAGTATGTTGTGGTGCCATGACCTTTCACATTTCACTGTAGTCTGGAGAGTATGTTGTGGTGCCATGACCTTTCACATTTCACTGTAGTCTAGAGTATGTTGTTGGTCGTGTTTGAATACATACTAGTGTTAAATCTGCAGTGTGAAAGCTTGGCCACGTCTCCTTTGGGAAAGTGTCTCTGCTTGCTTATCTGTCTGTCTTGATGTTGGTATAATGATTAGTGAACTCTTGACCTCTGACCTCTAGGTGTCTGGAATATTTGCTGCGAAACGACGCTAACCCAGGGATCAGGGACAATCAGGGCTACAACGCAGTCCATTACGCGTCTGCGTACGGACACCGCCTCTGTCTGGAGCTGGTGAGTCAGAACCACAGGGGACTAGACGCCCTGCATTCACAGACCATTTTGTCTGCGTCCCAAATGAATGTAGGGCCCATAGGGCTCTGGTCAAAAGTAATGCACTATATAGGGAATAGGGTGCCATTTGGGACAGACGTTGATATTCAGTAGGTTTTAAGGTGTGGTTGCATGTTTGTCGTGGCCGCATCGTCACTCTTGATGTTCTTTTTCCAGATTGCAAGTGAAACACCTTTAGATGTGGTAAGTACCAGTTGGTTACTTTTCCTCACACTAGCTTGTTTAAGATACGAATGCAACACCCCAGTATGTCTGCAGGGGCTGGTCACTGAGATTTACAACATGAAACATGCTACTAGACTAACCTTCAAAGTAAATATGTTACAAGTCTAAACTGGCCCGTCCTTGTCTTTCCCCAGCTAATGGAAACCTCAGGGACAGACATCCTGAACGACTCTGATGTCAGAGCTCCCATCAGCCCCCTACACTTAGCTGTGAGTAAAGCCTACCTGCTCCTGTAGGGGTCTCGCCACATGACAAATGGCACCCTATTCCCTATTTAGTGCACTACTTTTGACCAGAGCCTTATGGGCCCAGATCAAAAGTACTGCACTACATGGGAAATAGGGTGCTATCTGGGATGCAGGCATGGTGTTGTTTTTCCACGAAAAGTTGATTGTCCAGACACTCACACACCATGTTCCTATCTGTTCCTGATTAGTGTAAAATACATGCATATTTTGACACGGTGATGATGAGGATGATTTCCTTATTTTGCCATTTGAGTTAATCAACCTCCAACAGAGGAGAAGTAGAGTGTTTCTAAATCTCACGCTTGGCAGGGACCTTCGATGTTGATGCTGGGCGGGAGAAAAAATGGGCACCCGATTTGAGAGACACTGGTCTACTTTAGGGGTCTAGGACTGTTTCTGTTCAGGCATACCACTGGTCTACTATAGGACATTGATTATATTAAGAGTGTATATCTGTTCAGGCGCACCACTGGTCTACTATAGGACATTGATTATATTAGGAGTGTATTTCTGTTCAGGCGTACCACTGGTCTACAATAGGACATTGATTATATTAGGAGTGTATATCTGTTCTGGCATACCACTGGTCTACTATAGGACATTGATTATATTAGGAGTGTATATCTGTTCAGGCATACCACTGGTCTACTATAGGACATTGATTATATTAGGAGTGTATATCTGTTCAGGCATACCACTGGACTTTGCTTCAGACTGTGTGTTTGTTTCCATTCAGGCGTACCACGGCCACCACCATGCTATGGAGGTCCTGGTTCAGTCTCTGCTGGATCTAGACGTGAGGAACAGCCAGTGGCGCACCCCTCTGGACCTGGCTGCCTTTAAAGGCCATGTGGAGTGTGTTCACGTCCTCATCAACCAGGGAGCCTCCATCCTGGTTAAAGACTTCACCCTGAAGAGGACCCCCATCCACGCTGCAGGTACGCATAGGATATCACGTAAGACCTAGAGATTCTGTAATTCAAAAGTTTTCCTTACCAAGATGGACATTTGTTTGGTCATGTTGCTAGGACGCCAATGTCCACTCTAGGGATATTATATAGCATAGTGTGAAAATGCCCACTACACACTGATCTAAGGTCATTTTTTGTCATTATTGCTGAGGATCTGGGGAGGGTAAGCTGATCCTAGATCAGTGCACAGGGGGACTTCTATCCAGAGCCAGGTACACAGCTAGCAGGTGACAGGCTTCGAGGGCCTCAGCCCCAAAATGTTTTATTATCTGCTGTGTTAACATCATGAGGATGTCATCTACCAATACCACTGTTCTAGAAATCTGTCTGTTCATGTGAAGGTAATAGTCGTCCAGCAATCAGCTCATATCCTCTCTGTTTAGCCTCCTCTAGCTACCAACGGTCAATCATCTCACATTCTTATATCCTCTCTGTTTATCCTCCTCTAGCTACCAACGGTCATTCGGAGTGTTTGCGTTTGCTGATTGGAAATGCTGACCTCCAGAGTCCAGTGGACGTTCAAGACGGGAATGGACAGTAAGTCAATTGGGTTTTGGATACAATTCCTGAAATAAAGAGATTTTGACACTAGTTCTACGTCCCAAATGGCACCCTATGCCCTACTTGGTGCACTACTTTAAACCAGAACCCTATGGGCTCGGGTCAAAAGTAGTGTACCATATAGGGAATAGGTTGCCATTTGGGACTCAGCCTGGTTATTACCAGTTTGTAATATGACCTTGTTGTCTTGTGTATCAGAACCCCTCTGATGCTGTCAGTGCTGAGCGGACACACAGACTGTGTGTACTCACTGCTCAACAAGGGAGCCAGCGTAGAAGCCAAAGACAAGTGGGGCAGAACAGCGCTACACAGAGGGGTGAGGAGGAGAGCTGGCTGTATACGCTCACACACAGAAAGAGACGGGGAGGCTCAAATATACATATTATCTTCAGAAAAGTAGTTGTCCATGGGTAGTGGTGTATTCATCCCTGTAGGGGGACCTGCCTCCAGACATCATTTGTAATAATTGATGATTCATTATTATATCATTGATTATTAGTTATTCAAATCCATTCTTGTCTCCCTGCCCTTCCTCCCAGGCGTTGACGGGTCATGAGGAGTGTGTGGAGGCCCTGCTGCAGCACAGCGCCAGCTTCCTGGTTCGGGACTGTAAGGGGCGGACCCCTGTCCACCTGGCGGCGGAATCCGGACACATCGGGGTGCTGGGGGGGCTCCTACACGCCGCCCAGTCAGTGGAGACCCTCCCCGTCATCACAGACAACCAGGGCTACACGCCACTACACTGGGCCTGCTACAACGGTACGTACTGGACTAACGGAACACTAGATATTTTCTGATTTTCTCTCTTCAGCACCGTAAACATGTCCCTGAATTAGGCAGGCCATACAACTAGGGGTGTAACGATTCGATTTGTATCACGATTCGTGGTTGTCGATACGATTCAAGGACGATATTGGTTCATTTAGAACGATACGATCCGAAACGATTCAGTGACTTGAAATCGATTCAGTAACCTTTTAGCCAAAAATTCAACCAGTGTGACTGAAATAAATACCTGGATACTGGACAGTGCAGGTGAAGTTTCCTAGATTCCTGTTTCTTGTAAGGACCGCAATGGTGGCTTGATAATTTCTCGCTCGTCGGCTTCTCCTCTGTCGTCCGCCATGCTATGTTTTGTTGTCTTTGCGCCTTTGCGCTGCTGCTGGCGTGGGGCGATGACGTCACAGATAGGCAGACTGAATCGAGTAATGTTTAAAGCCTTTATCATTAAAAGTGCTAAGAAAAAACATCCATATAAAGTCTGACGTGCTTAAATCCAATGGGTTATTTCCTAGTATCGATACAATCGATTTATTACATTTTAAAACGATGTTAGAGTGATATATGTTGTCCAAAAGGCCAACTCACCGAGCACAGATCGATGTAGTTGGATCATAGGAATATAAATCGATACATCGATGTAGTAGATGGATCGTTACACCCCTACATACAACGGTACGTACTGACTAACTGGACTGTAGCTCTGTTCTCTCCTCCATGAAGTGTACACTCATTCACTCCCTCTTGTGGCTTGAAAAGCATTCGATTGGTGTGGACGGAGCCATGTGGGGGAATGAACAAGACTACAACAGAATTAGGGGTTATGACTCTCAGTGGAGGACCTTACACTGAAACAGGACTTTGTCATAGCATATGTCACCGAGGGCAACTCGTTCAGCCCCCTCCACTGTGCTGTGATCAATGACAACGAGGGGGCTGCAGAGATGCTGATTGACACTCTGGGGCCGGCCATTGTCAACGCCACTGACACCAAGAACCGGTAACTACAGCACATGACAAAGTCCTTTTCTTCTGGAGAATAATGTTGTCTTGGGAATAAAATGACCTCTGGGGTTGGATGAGGGATTGTAGATTACTTTTAATACATCTATTAGTGATTTTATATTTCTATGGTATAAACAGGGTTAATTGAACAAACTTGTTTATAACAGTCCTACATGATATCGGTGAAATAAGTTTCCTCTCTCTCCAGGACCCCCCTGCATGCGGCGGCTTTCACGGACCACGTGGAGTGTCTTCAGCTGCTGCTAGGCCACAACGCCCAGGTCAACTCCCCCGATGCCTCCGGGAAGACCTCCCTCATGATGGCTGCTGAGAACGGACAAACCAACGCTGTCGGTACGCAGCCCCCTCTCCTCCGCTTTGCCTCGCCCAGCCGGCTTAAGTTCAACATGTCTGTTTTACATTTTAATAAGTCGCTTCATTTCCTAATTGAGTTTCTTTATGTTTCTCTGTCTGTGTCAGAGCTGTTGGTGAGCAGTGCCAAAGCAGAGCTCACCCTGCAGGATGCAGTCAAGAACACTGCTCTTCATCTGGCCTGCAGTAAGGTGAGCATCCCCACATGAAGATGACGTTCATCTGAACAGTTGGCTCTCTCTGGTTGACATTTTGGTCTGACATGTTTGACTCTGGTTTTTAAAGGGGCATGAAACCAGTGCTTTGTTGATATTGGAGAAGATTACAGACAGGAACCTCATCAACTCGACTAACGCAGCCTTACAGACGTACGTATGGTTCAGCTGTATTAATTGGGCCAGAAGAATTAGAAGAAGTGCACTATATAGGGAATAGTCTGGCATTTGGGAGGTATCCTCATTTGCTGCTGGCTAATCTGACGGTACTTTCTCCTCAGGCCGTTACACGTTGCAGCCAGAAATGGTCTGACGGTGGTGGTTCAGGAGCTACTAGTGAAGGGTGCTAGCGTGCTAGCAGTCGATGACAATGGTAAGATCCATAACGCTAACACCGTTTTCTTCTGTACTTCTCTTCTCAATGTGTCCACAAATGTTTCTCTCTAGTCCACTGCTTGGTTATTGTCTTAACTTTGTATCTCCTAGCCTGCTGTTATTTCATGTTTTTCACCAAAAGTGTTATAGTAAACGGTGATGCTCCTGAAGTGACCCTCTGCTGTTCTGTTTGAACCCCTCAGGTTACACGCCTGCCTTGGCCTGCGCCCCCAACAAAGACGTGGCGGACTGCCTGGCGCTGATCCTGGCCACCATGATGCCCGTGTCCCCCTGCAACCCGGCGCCCAGCCTGTCCTTCAGTGCCATTAACCACTACACCACCAGCCCCTCCAAGAGTGTGACCTTCGACAGCCTGCCCGTGCTGCGCAGCGAGCACAGCTCCTACTGCAGCTTCAACAACATCGGCCACCGCGACCACGATGGAGGCTTCTACAAGGATGAGGAACTCAACGACTCAGACTCAGAGACATACTGAGGGGGGTGGTGGTCGCTGCCCAGGAGGGGAGCCAAGGGTAGGCGGATGGACAGTGAAGTGGGGCAGAGGCCACAAACAAATCCACACATACACACCGTGTCTTAAATCACCACAGCCAGCTTTGGGAGGGCACGAGCCGAGACAGTCCGCACAGGAGCCTTAAGAGTCCTGCAGATGGAGAGAGAGAAATGGAGGGAGGGAGGGAGAGGGGGAGGCACAACAGGCTGGCTGGCCACACTCATCCTCTCGTACCACCAGGTGTCCTTCCAGCAGATACTGGACTTCAGAGGAACTGCTGCTGCTATACCCCACCTTTACCTTTACCCACAAAGGTCCTAAACGGTAGAAACTGTCCAGCCAACAGACAGACGGACACCTTATGACGGCAATAACCTGTAGTCCAAGGGGATAGTAGCACTTCACTGAGTGAAAAACAGACATGGACCAAAAGATGCGGAAGAAGCCTTTTCAAAACCTGTTTTGACAGTAGAAATGGGATTGAGCGTTTTGGCCTGAGAAAAAACATAAGGAGTGATGTTTCATTTAAGTTTTATGAGAGTGATGGTCATGTTTATCCGCACACTAAGACAGTCAGAACGCACCTAGCCTCTTGTCTGTAATCCATGTGGGAGGAGGGGAAATCATTTATTTTTTATGAACAAACATTTTAATAATATCATTCATGTCTTAAGCTCCTGACCCTCTGTGGGAACCAAAGAATCGTAGTATTTGCTCTCATGAGTAATTTCAAAGAATTTCCATCCCCAATGGCACCCTATTCCCTTTATAGTACACTACTTTTGACCAGGGCCATAGGGTTCTGGTCAAAAGTAGTGTACTCTATAAAGAATAGGGTGCCATTTAGATTTTGCATTTGTATGTGAGCGACAGGACTTTTTACATTTGCGTTATTAAACCTACCTGTCCTTTGCCCTCTAGAAAATATTTTAGAAAGTAAATTATTAATTCATGTATTCTTTCTTGTGATATTTATGTCATCATTTTGTGCCTTCTTTAGTTACTGAGGGGAGGTTAGGAGAGTAGGGGCAGCTGTATGAGCGAAAACAATGATGCACACTAAGTAATACAACGTTTGTGAAAAGCACTGATACTATTCCGAGGCATACGAGGGGGAAAACATGCCTCCCTTGGAGAGGAGAAACACTGTAAACCAATGGTAGGACAGCAGCATTTAGATTTTCTTCTGTTGAAAAAAAAATATATATATTATTTGTCTTGGTCTTATAATCAATGTATTTTGACAGGTTTTGCTTGCTTAACTTCTTCAAAAAAATGAAACCACTCAAACCTTTTATGTGATTGCTTGTTCAAACCCCCGTTTTTGTCTCTTTTTTAAAATAATTTTAACTGGAAATATGTACAATACATATGCTATGTTCGTCAAATCAGGATCAGGAGGTTCACAGGTTTTTTCGTGTCCTTTTTTTCTTTAAAAGGATGAAACTAGCATGTACATATGAAATAGTGACTGAATCGAAACTCCCATGAATTCTTTCAGTATCTGAAGATTGCTGTATATTTTATGAGTAATAAAATAAAGAAATGAGTTATGTTATTTAATAATGAACTATGGGTTATCTGTTTTATGTGACAACCGCAGTATCAATTTCTAGGTGACAGTGGTGCTAATCCCAAAAGAAAGGCTACATACAACAAGGAACAAGAAGTCTATTGGCAAAGTGATGAATATTGCATGTACCTTGGCCTAACGGTGTGGGTTATGTATTTTATTTTTCATGGCGTCCTCAACATTACAGTTTTAAGGGCAACAATAGCCTAAATTTGTTTACAACTCGCAGGATTTCCATACATGAGCTTTCAACAACACAGAGTGTTGCATCAGCACGAGATCGAAAGTGCGTCAAATCTGTACAGGTCATTGTTACGTCATCACTGATAAACGTTGAAACTGATGAAAAACCGCTGGAGCAGTTCAGTCTAAACCTCCCTAGTGCTGGAGGATTGCGTTTGTTTTCGCTCTGGATGCGCGTTCATTTTGGCAAGGAAATGTGCTGATTTTGCAAGGAGATGGAGAATAAAGAGTTCAAGGTAGGCATGTTATTTATTTTTAAATCTTCAATTATATTAATTACTGTGGATTAAATATTGTTTAACAAATGAAATAATGTGCTATTCATGCTGTAATATCAAACTAGAAAGTCTATGGCCGGGGAGTCATGAGAGTTGGCTAAAGGTACAGTAGGGTCAAATGGGGGTCAAAGGTTATGACAGCACCTTCATAATTTCGTCCAAAATGGCACCCTATTCCCTATGTAGGCTAGTGTACTACTTTTGACCAGGAGCCATAGAAGGGTTGGCTGACGTCACGAAAACGATGCCCGCGCATCGATGGCCCGAAGTCGTGTATCTTGTTATGATTCTGAACCTCAGCTAACAACAAGCTGCCATGTGGGGAATCGTAGCTCTGTGGCATGTTTCAGCTTGTTGTATGGTGTTATTGATACCATGTCTTGTTTTGAGGTGTTTTGACTGATATCATGTCTATGCAATGACTCAAATTCGCTACCTAGCTAACCAACAACAACTGTAACAATGTATTTGAGACGAGTTCATTGTTCAAATGTATTTATGTTTGCATTAAACATTTAGAGACTAAATATAGTTTACATGTTGTCAACAGTCTAAGTCAAACCCTGTCTATTTTGCCCCATAGTTGCATGCCAGTTTTGTTGCTTAACAACCAACCCCTCTATAGAGTCCCACAGTGGAGGTGTGATAATACCCAAAAAACCTAGCGGTCAAACAGGGACATGGTTCCAATCGTTTTTCCACCATTCATTTTTCCCATAGCCGATTTTAGAAACACATAAAATAAGGGCTGTATTTCGTGTAGGCTTACCCTGGCGTGACGTTTTTGTAACCATGTAAATCTCTCTCGGACAAGTTGACTTTTATCAGTATATTTACATTTTACATTTATATCATTTAGCAGACGCTCTTATCCAGAGCGACTTACAATGGTGCATTCAACAATTGGTGTATTCAACTTATGATAGCCAGTGGGACAACCACTTATTTTTCTTCTTTTTTTTATGGGGGGGGAGGGGGGGGGTAGAAGGATTACTTCATACTATTCCAGGTATTCCTTAAAGAGGTAGGGTTTCAAGTGTCTCCGGAAGGTGGTCAGTGACTCCGCTGTCCTGGCGTCGTGGGGGAGCTTGTTCCACCATTGGGGTGCCAGAGCCTGAAGGTAAGGAGGTGCCGTTCCTCTCACAGCTCCATAGGCAAGCACCATGGTCTTGTAGTAGATGCGAGCCTCAACTGAGCGGGGTGACATGAGAGAACTTGGGAAGGTCGAACACCAGACGGGCTGCGGCGTTCTGGATAAGTTGTAGGGGTTTAATGGCACAGGCAGGGAGCCCAGCCAACAGCGAGTTGCAGTAATCCAGACGGGAGATGACATGTGCCTGGATTAGGAACTGTGCCGCTTTCTGTGTAAGGTAGAGTCGTACTCTGCAAATGTTGTAGAGCATGAACCTGCAGGATCGGGTCACCGTTTTGATGTTAGCAGAGAATGACAGGGTGTTGTCCAGGGTCACGCCAAGGCTCTTTGCACTCTGGGAGGAGGACACAATGGAGTTGTCAACCGTGATGGCGAGATCATGGAACGGGCAGTCCTTCCCAGGGATGAAGAGCAGCTCCGTCTTGCAGAGGTTCAGCTTGAGGTGGTGATCCGACATCCACACTGATATGTCTGCCAGACATGCAGAGATGCGATTCGCCACCTGGTTATCAGAAGGGGGAAAGGAGAAAATTAATTGTGTGTCGTCTGCGTAGCAATGATAGGAGAGACCATGTGAGGATATGACAGAGCCAAGTGACTTGGTGTATAGAGAGAATAGGAGAGGGCCTAGAACTGAGCCCTGGGGGACACCAGTGGTGAGAGCACATGGTGCGGAGACAGATTCTCGCCACGCTACCTGGTAGGAGCGACCTGTCAGGTAGGACGCAATCCAAGAGTGAGCAGCGCCGGAGATGCCCAACTCGGAGAGGGTGGAGAGGAGGATCTGATGGTTCACAATATCAAAGGCAGCGGATAGGTCTAGAAGGATAAGAGCAGAGGAGAGAGAGTTAGCTTTAGCAGTGCGGAGAGCCTCCATGACACAGAGAAGAGCAGTCTCAGTTGAATGACCAGTCTTGAAACCTGACTGGTTTGGATCAAGAAGGTCATTCTGAGAGTGATAGCAGGAGAGTTGGCTAGAGACGGCACGCTCAAGAGATTTGGAGAGAAAAGAAAGAAGGGATACTTACTTGTCTGTAGTTGTTGACATCGGAGGGATCGAGTGTAGGTTTTTTGAGGAGGGGTGCAACTCTCGCTCTCTTGAAGACGGAAGGGACATGGCCAGCGGTCAAGGATGAGTTGATGTGGGAGGTGAGGTGAGGTGAGGTAAGGGAGAAGGTCTCCGGAAATGGTCTGGAGAAGAGAGGACGGGATAGGGTCAAGCAGGCAGGTTGTTGGGCGGCCGGCCGTCACAAGTCGCAAGATTTCATCTGGAGAGAGAGGGGAGAAAAAAGTCAAAGCATAGGGTAGGGCAGTGTGAGCAGGACCAGCGGTGTCATTTCACTTAATAAATGAGGATCGGATGTCGTCAACCTTCTTTTCAAAATGGTTGACGAAGTCATCCACAGAGAGGGAGGAGGGTGGGGGAGGAGGATTCAGCAGGGAGGAGAAGGTGGCAAAGAGCTTCCTAGGGTTAGAGGCATAGGCTTGAAATTTAGAGTGGTAGAAAGTGGCTTTAGCAGCGGAAACAGAGGAAGAGAATGTAGAGAGGAGGGAGTGAAAAGATGACAGGTCCGCAGGGAGTCTAGTTTTCCTCCATTTCCGCTCGGCTGCCCGGAGCCCTCTTCTGTGAGCTCGCAATGAGTCGTCAAGCCACGGAGCAGGAGGGGAGGACCGAGCCGGCCGGGAGGATAGGGGACATAGAGAGTCAAAAGATGCAGAAAGGGAGGAGAGGAGGGTTGAGGAGGCAGAATCAGGAGATCGGAGGGAGAATGATTTAGCAGAGGGAAGAGATGATAGGATGGAAGAGGAGAGAGTAGCGGGAGAGAGAGAGCGAAGGTTGTGATGGCACATTACCATCTGAGTAGGGGCAGAGTGAGTAGTGTTGGAGGAGAGCGAGAGAGAAAAGGATACAAAGTAGTGGTCGGAGACTTGGAGGGGAGTTGCAGTGAGATTAGTAGAAGAACAGCATCTAGTAAAGATGAGGTCAAGCGTATTGCCTGCCTTGTGAGTAGGGGGGGACGGTGAGAGGGTGAGGTCAAAAGAGGAAAGGAGTGGAAAGAAGGAGGCAGAGAGAAATGAGTCAAAGGCAGAGACGTAGGGAGGTTAAAGTCACCCAGAACTGTGAGGGGTGAGCCATCCTCAGGAAAGGAACTTATCAAGGCGTCAAGCTCATTGATGAACTCTCCAAGGGAACCTGGAGGGCGATAAATGACAAGGATGTTAAGCTTGAATGGGCTAGTGATGTGACAGCATGGAATTCAAATGAGGAGATAGACAGATGGGTCAGGGGAAAAAGAGAGAATGTCCACTTTGGAGAGATGAGGATTCCTGTGCCACCGCCGCGCCGACCAGATGCTCTCGGGGTATGCGAGAACACATGGTTAGACGAGGAAAGAGCAGTAGGAGTAGCAGTGTTTTCTGTGGTAATCCATGTTTCCGTCAGCGCCAAGAAGTCGAGGGACTGGAGGGTAGCATAGGCTGAGATTAACTCTGCCTTGTTGGCTGCAGAACGGCAGTTCCAGAGGCTGCCAGACCACTAGGTTTTATGGGTATTATGACTCATACTGTGGGACTCTATAGGGCTCCAGCCAAAAGAAGTGCACTATATTGGAACTAGGGTGCTATTTCGGACACAAGCATAGATATGATGCATTATTATGTGACCATAGAAATAGAATCACTAGAAAGGATAGAGCCTCTGACCTTGGCAATTTGACTGGTAAACTGAACTGCACACCTGATATGATGTTCTGGTGATTCTATTTCTCTGAATATGATGCATTATGATGTGACAATGAGAGTTGGGTTAATGGTGCTCTCAAGGCAACTGGGACCTCGAAAAAAATAACTAGGTCAAATCATGACGTCCGTGATCTTCAGGTCGGAAAGTCGGAGCTCTAGAAAGATGCCAGAGTTTCCGACTTGGAATTCCTTTTTACATTTTGTGGTGGTAATTTTATCCCCTTTTTCTCCCCAATTTTTCGTGATATCCAATTGGTAGTTACGATCTTGTTACGATCTTGTCTCATCGCTGCAACTCCCCAGCGGGCTCGGGAGAGGTGAAGGTTGAGTCAGGCGTCCTCCAAAACATGACCCGCCAAGCCGCGCTGCTTCCGACTTGGAATTCCGAGTTGGATGACTGTTCAAAACGATTTTTCCCAGTCGGAGCTTGTTTTTTTTTCCTATTTCCCAGTTGTCTTGAACGCACTGAAGTCGGAAGTCAGAGATTTCCCAGTTGTTTTGAACACGGCAAAAGGCGACACAGTAGGTGACATCTAAACATGACTTTGTGCTGTCTTTCAGAGGTCAGAGGTCAATGGAAATGACCTCACCCTCATAGACCTGGATGACCCCATCAATGAAGCTGATGTTATGAAGGAAGTCAGGTAAGTGATTTACACTAATGACACATTTGTGACTGGTTACAGGATCACATAGGCCTACAGATACAGATTCAGTAGTAGGTCAAAGGTCACCGCCTATGGAGAGGTAGGCCCAGAGCCATGTATTTAGAGAGTTGGGACATTGAGATATAAACTCAGCAAAAAAAGAAACGTCCTCTCACTGTCAACTGCGTTTATTTTCAGCAAACTTAACGTGTAAATAACGCATCTCCCGAGTGGCGCAGTGTTCTAAGGCACTGCATCGCAGTGCTAGCTGTGCCACTAGAGATCCTGGTTCGAATCCAGGCTCTGTCGTAGCCGGCCGCGACCGGGAGACCCATGGGGCGGCGCACAATTGGCACAGCGTCGTCCAGGGTAGGGGAGGGAATGGCCGGCAGGGATGTAGCTCAGTTGGTAGAGCATGGCGTTTGCAACGCCAGGGTTGTGGGTTCGATACCCACGGGGGGGCAGTATGAAAAAAATATATATATATATATAAAAAAAGAATAAAAATAAAATAAACAAATAAAAGAATGTATGCACTCACTAACTGTAAGTCGCTCTGGATAAGAGCGTCTGCTAAATGACTAAAATGTAAAAATGTAATGTAAATATTTGTATGAACATAACAAGATTCAACAACTGAGACATAAACTGAGATGTTACCCCCTCGTCCACCAAGGCACCTGCAAGTTCCCAGACATTTCTGGGGGGAATGGCTAAATCCTAGCCCTCACCCTCCGATCCAACAGATCCAGGCTCTTCATGGCAGAACACTGACATTCCTGTCTTGCAGGAAATCACGCACAGAACGAGCAGTATGGCTGGTGGCATTGTCATGCTGGAGGGTCATGTCAGGATGAGCCTGCAGGAAGGGTACCACATGAGGGAGGAGGATGTCTTCCCTGTAACGCACAGCGTTGAAATTTCCTGCAATGACAACAAGCGTAGTCCGATGATGCTGTGACACACCGCCCAAGACCATGACGGACCATCCACCTCCAAATCGATCCCGCTCCAGAGTACAGGCCTTGGTGTATCGCTCATTCCTTCGACGATAAACACGAATCCGACCATCACCCCTGGTGAGACAAAACCGCGACTCGTCAGTGAAGAGCACTTTTTTGCCAGTCCTGTCTGGTCCAGCGACGGTGTGTTTGTGCCCATAGGCGACGGTGTTGCCGGTGATGTCTGGTGAGGACTTGCCTTACAACAGGCCTACAAGCCCTCAGTCCAGCCTCTCTCAGCCTATTACGGACAGTCTGAGCACTGATGGAGGGATTGTGCGTTCCTGGTGTAACTCGGGCAGTTGTTGTTTCCATCCTGTACCTGTCCCGCAGGATGTTCCGATCCTGTGCCGATGTTGTTGCACGTGGTCTGCCACTGCGAGGATGATCAGCTGTCCGTCCTGTCTCCCTGTAGCTCTGTCTTAGGCGTCTCACAGTACGGACATTGCAATTTATTGCCCTGGCCACATCTGCAGTCCTCATGCCTCCTTGCAGCATGCCTAAGGCACGTTCACGCAGATGAGCAGGGACCCTGGGCATTTTTCTTTTGGTGTTTTTCAGAGTCAGTAGAAAGGCCTCTTTAGGGTCCTAAGTTTTCATAACTACCGTCTGTAAGCTGTTAGTGTCTTAATGACCGTTGCACAGGTGCATGTTCATTAAGTGTTTATGGTTCATTGAACAACATTTTAAATTTTAGTCATTTAGCAGACACTCTTATCCAGAGCGACTTACAGTTAGTGAGTGCATACATTTTCATACTGGCCCCCCGTGGGAAACAAACCCACAACCCTGGCGTTGCAAGCGCCATGCTCTACCAACTGAGCTACAGGGGACTAGCATGGGAAACAGTGTTTAAACCCTTTACAATGAAGATCTGTGAAGATATTTGGATTTTTACGAATTATCTTTGAAAGATCCTGAAAAAGGGACGTTTTCTTTTTTTGCTGAGTTTATGTATACATTACATGACACGGTAGATATCCATATGACAGCTGGCTCCCCATGGGCAATGTTGACATTTTAAACAATGCTATGTAACTGAACATCTATAATTAGAATGTACTTATAATGAAAGGATAAATGAAAGGCTCCAAGGCGCTAACATGGAGTCCTTTTAAAAGTTGGCAGAATTCTCTAAATATTTGGCTCTGGATAGGCCGAGTCATCTCAAGAGTATTGGAGCCATAGAATTTGAGTGATTCTATTCTAATTCTAGAATGATTCATTCTAATTCTGTGATTCTAATTCTATAATTACACATCCTCACACTCACATTATAGCAGTGACCTAAGAGATATTCCTTTTCTCTATCTAGATCCCATAAAGATCACAGAGAGGCTGAGAGACTGACCAAGTTGGACGAGGCTGTTCTAGACACAGATACCCCAACTCAGTCACAGGAGGTTGAAGAAGAGAGTGAGTTGGACGAGGCTGTTGCCATCCCATCTCAGTCGCAGGAGGTTGAAGGAGAGAGTGAGTTGGACGAGGCTGTTGCCATCCCATCTGAGTCGCAGGAGGTTGAAGGAGAGAGTGAGATGGACGAGGCTGTTGCCATCCCATCTCAGTCGCAGGAGGTTGAAGGAGAGAGTGAGTTGGACGAGGCTGTTGCCATCCCATCTCAGTCGCAGGAGGTTGAAGGAGAGAGTGAGTTGGACGAGGCTGTTGCAATCCCATCTCAGTCGCAGGAGGTTGAGGGAGAGAGTGAGTTGGACGAGGCTGTTGCCATCCCATCTCGGTCGCAGGAGGTTGAAGGAGAGAGTGAGTTGGACGAGGCTGTTGCCATCCCATCTCGGTCGCAGGAGGTTGAAGGAGAGAGTGATTTGGACGAGGCTGTTGCCATCCCATCTCAGTCGCAGGAGGTTGAAGGAGAGAGTGAGTTGGACGAGGCTGTTGCCATCCCATCTCAGTCGCAGGAGGTTGAAGGAGAGAGTGAGTTGGACGAGGCTGTTGCCATCCCATCTCAGTCGCAGGAGGTTGAAGGAGAGAGTGAGTTGGACGAGGCTGTTGCCATCCCATCTCAGTCGCAGGAGGTTGAAGGAGAGAGTGATTTGGACGAGGCTGTTGCCATCCCATCTCAGTCACAGGAGGTTGAAGGAGAGAGTGAGTTGGACGAGGCTGTTGCCATCCCATCTCAGTCACAGGAGGTATGATGTATTTTTCTATTACATGGATGACATTTCATTGAGATATTTTGTGTTTTAATGACGCAAAATTGAATTCCAGCCTAACTCTGCTTTCTGTTGTCGCCATCAGGCTGCAGTGGTGACCTTCACTACCGTGACCCACAAGGATGAAACTTCCCAGACCAGTCTCACCCTCAGCAGGGGAAAGAGAAGCTACCCAGACCTACACACCTTTGTGCAGGACATGAAGGACGAGTAAGTTGCTCTTTGGCTTCCCCATGCATCCCCTAGATATGTTCCCTATCTCAATTGCATACTCCTCGTGTCCTCTCTTCTCAAAACCCATTGGATGAGAAAGCCAGAGGTCCCGCCCTTCTGACCTTCTCATCCAATGGGTTTTGAGAAGGAGGTGAGGAGATTGAGAGTCTCCCATAGTCTCGGGCCAATACAAAGGACTCAACGGACCAAATAACCAATCAGGGATGTCTGGGTGTGGCCTAGTTCCATAGAGGTCCATCCTTAACGTAGTCTAAGATAATAGAGGTAATGTCCATCCATAACGTAATCAAAGATAATAGAGGTAATGTCCATCCATAACGTAATCTAAAATAATAGAGGTAATGTCCATCCATAACGTAATCTAAGATAATAGAGGTAATGTCCATCCATAACGTAATCTAAGATAATAGAGGTAATGTCCATCCATAACGTAATCTAAAATAATAGAGGTAATGTCCATCCATAACGTAATCTAAAATAATAGAGGTAATGTCCATCCATAACGTAATCTAAAATAATAGAGGTCATGTCCATCCATAACGTAGTCTAAGATAATAGAGGTAATGTCATGTAGTTCATTGTGTACTTGCATTTATTTACTTTTCAGCCATTGGAATCTGCTGAGTGAGAATATGCGTGCCGGGGTGAGTTATAGTCACCTCTAAAGTAGTTAATGTTGGTAAAATGGACCAAACATTCATTTGTGGAAATCCTGCAGGACCTTTAATCCTGAACCACTGCTTTAATTGACTAGCTTGAGTAAATGGTTCTACGTTTTATATCAGTGCAGCCCCTTTAACAAACTAACTCTGGATGGTCTTTTAACATTGCAGATGAGCAGACATGAGTTTAGTGCCAAGTGTATGGATATTGTAGCATGGGTGATGGAGTCTACATCCACTGTGGTTGTTCCCGCCCTTGACCTCACCATGCAGATAGAGCTCTCTGATTCGCCAAGCTCTTCTGGATCAGGAAGTAATGAGGCAGGAGAGGTGACCTCTCTTGGCCGCAGCGTCAGATTCAGCTGTAGTGGAGGACCCAGCAGGTGCACCAGCGCCAGAACCGCCTGCAGCACACGCACTCCCACGCCTTTCCCCTCCTCTCACAGGTACCTAGCCCTATCCCCTCCTCTCACAGGTACCTACCCCTCTCCCCTCCTCTCACAGGTACCTAGCCCTATCCCCTCCTCTCACAGGTACCTAGCCCTATCCATGCCTCTCACAGGTACCTACCCCTCTCCCCTCCTCTCACAGGTACCTAGCCCTATCCATGCCTCTCACAGGTACCTACCCCTATCCCCTCCTCTCACAGGTACCTAGCCCTATCCATGCCTCTCACAGGTACCTAGCCCTATCCCCTCCTCTCACAGGTACCTAGCCCTATCCTCTCCTCTCACAGGTACCTAGCCCTATCCCCTCCTCTCACAGATACCTAGCTCTATCCCCTCCTCTTTTTGCAGGTCTTTCCTGTTATAGGTACAAATATCCATTCCAGATCCACTTAGTGAGAAATACTACTTAGATACTACACAACCACTCTAAAAAGTTTACTCTAAATGTTAATGTTTGGACTGAGTGTGGTTTGAGATGGTTCACAATGCTTCCTTTGAATAACAATAACAAGGTTGAGTTTGTGTCCCAAATTCGTGGATCATATTTTTTTATTTTGTTACCATGTATTATTAATTTCTATTGTGCATTCTGCAGGTGTTTGACCTCTTTGCTGAGTGAGGACAATGAGCGATATGTCTCCTCACCTGAGGGTGGCGATAGAGAGATGAGACACAGACCACACTCAGCACCACTGAGATCTGTGTTTGGCATCTCTGAGGACTCTGTCTTCGACATGGTCCAGAGCGGCCAGTCGCAGGGCGACATCGTACCGCCGCCCAAACGGAGTAGACAGGAGAAATACAGACCTAGCAAAATGTCAACGGACGGCAAGTTTATGATGGGTATTGTCGAGTTGGTTATAAACCTTCTCAACTCCAGATGGGCTGAGCTAATGCGAAGTGTCAGTCAGGGAACTCTAGTTCTGCTGACTGGAAGTATCTCAGCAAGTCAACAGTTTGCCCAAGAGATGCTAAGCATGGCGACTTCTAAGATGTATTCCCATGCCATAGAGCATATTGCGCTCGGCCACAAGTCTCCCCTTGAGTTAGAGAGGGAGCTTGAGGCCATCTTGGGTCCTCTGGCTGGACAGGTCATAGTCATCATCATAGATAGCATCATCAAGGCTAAAACCAACGGAGGAAATGAGGGGAGAGCGACCAGCCCCTTGACCTATTTTCTAACTGCCATTTCGGCAGAAATACAAAGCCTAGTGGTTCACAGATCGGCTAGCAGACCATCCACCAGACTGTCCAACAACGACCCACTGCTGAACATTTCCAAGTCGAAGGTCTTAAGATCAGTTCTGCTCAAAATGGCAGAGCTCTTTGGCCAAGGTCCAAGTGAAACCTGTCTAGTTCCACTAGTCCAGAGTCAGTCCAACAACTCCATTTGCGACTGGACTGTGAATGCAGGCACCATTCATCCAAGTACATTTCTGTCCGACAACAGAATGATAGAAGTGTCATCCGATGTTGTGGATCTTGTACTTGAGGTTTTTTGGATAACAGGATTTTTGGATAACAGGAACCCGTCAAGGCCACAGAGTGCCTGCTCCCACAACTCAGCTAGTGGAGCAATAGATATGAGAGCTCTTGCTGGGGACTTGGTCAGACAGGTGTCTGTCAAACTCAGCCCGTTTGTCTCTGAGAGTCAACTCTCCACCATGTCCATGACAGATCTGTCATCATCTTTTTCTGACTCCACCTTGAAGCAGTTGTGTTCTCGCTCTGTTGTTGCTCTGGTAACTGCCTGTCAAGCAATCAAAACAGAGCTCGAGAACCAGAGACCTACCAACCTGGCAGCCAGAGACCTACTATCGTCTCTGGTAGAGACCATTGAGGACATGGATATCTCTGACATCCTCCGGGGCCCGTCGGCCATTTTGGAGGTGGCTGCTGTGATAAAGCACCCAGAGATGTCCACCTCGACAATATACAGATCTCTGCTTCTCGACTCATCTCTCGCCTCCTCTAAGATGGTCACTGAGAGCATTATCTTCAACAACCCATGCCCATCAGAGGAGAATGTGAGTATTCAGAAGGAGCTCCCTGCTGATAAAGTTGACATCCTCCATGGTCAACCAGTGGAGGAGTATATTGTCAAAGCTGAGCAATGCATCACTCAGGTCATTCAGGATGCAGCTGTGACATATACTGCTGCGCTGGATAAAACCGACACTTGTGGGAAACTGTCGGAAATCCTATCTGTCCATGTTTCCTCAGAGAATATTGAGGAGGCATCCTCTGATCTCTTTGGTGGAATTATTTCCGACCTGCTTGAGGTATATGAGGTCAATAAGGCCTCCAAGCGTACGAAATCAGGTCGCAAAATGTTCTGGGTGGAAGTGAGTTCAGGTTCCCAGAAGATTTATACCAAAACCCTGGACAAACTAAGGAAGCTGTTCACCTCCCACCATCTCACTGAGGGAAAAAATACTCCTGTGCAAATCGAGCTTTCTGCAACTGGACTACTTGTAACTGAGGCCACTGTGCAGGAATCTCCTGTAACTGAGGCCACTTTGGCAGTGTCTCCTGTACAGAAGACAGACAGTAAGACCCCTTCTAAGTCCTCAGCCTCAGCCTACCAGCTCACCCTCGACACCTGCACTAAAGGGGTAATCAAACAGGTGATCTCGGTGCTGAGGGTGGACACTTCAAAGGAAAACTGCTCCGCTTCCGTTGGGGAGAGCACGTCAAATTCATCCTTCGACTTCAACCAGAAGTTGGACTCGATAATTTCGAAATTGGAGGACCTCACCATTTCGAGTGATGTGACGTCAGCCGAGATTGCCACACTCACGCGATCTCTTAGTGCAGCCAGCAGAACCTCTAACATTTCTATCCAGAGCTTTCACAGTGCTGAGTTCCGAGCTAAGGCCAAACACATTGTGAATGAGACCATTCTCAGAGCTGCTAGCAAAGCCAGCCATTCTTTGCTACAGAGCATGCCTAGCACCACCTTCTCACACCATGCGGTTTCTACAGCCGAAGATATAGTAAATATTATCATGCAAGACCTTGAAAGTGTATCCCAGTACACTGTGGACGACGCAGACTCCTTCCCACTAGGAGAGAAAAAGCTGGAGTTCCAGCTCAAACCCAGAGTTGTCTTTGACAACTTATTGGATGCTGCTCAAACCATGTACCACAGAGTAAAGGATAGACTGAACATCTTTTTCTCTTTTCCACCAGTGTCAGTCACCACAGCCAAATATGTGCTGGACTCCACCCCTGTGGAGACACTCAGACGTTCTAAGTTCGCTGACACTGCTCTTGTTGAGGACAGGAGCCGCCCTCCGTCTGTGAGAAGTGAGAAGCCTTTGTCAAAAGTCTGTTTGGCTAAAAGGTCTAAAACCCTTCTGTCTTCGAGTGGCTCTTCAACAGACCACCATGTAATTGACACATGCAGTGAGGATGTCACTCTGCCCACCAGGAGTATGTCAGTTGTGAGCAACAACAGTTTGAAGAGAGCCTCTCCTCTCCACGGCAGTGGATTGAGTGAAAGTTGCAAACCTCTTGTGGCTCTAAAAGACGTAACAGTGGCAGTCAGCCAAGAAGGCTTTAGCAAAACTGCAAAGAAGACGCTCAGCTTGATCCTAAATGTGATCAAGTGTAGATTGGCCAACTCTGAGAGTTCATCTGTTGGGCAGATTGCAAGTGAGGAGTGTCTGATAGCCACTAACATGTTAGACTCTGTACTGGAGAGCCTTGACCAGTTGCCTGACATGAGCGCTGCCGATGAGATCACAAGGACAGAATCCCATACCTCAATCGCAATGGACGA
This sequence comes from Coregonus lavaretus, assembly GCF_964263955.1. Lineage (NCBI taxonomy): Eukaryota > Metazoa > Chordata > Actinopteri > Salmoniformes > Salmonidae > Coregonus > Coregonus lavaretus. The sequence continues at coordinate 176,550 of NW_028164966.1, forward strand.
GACAGGTTCACGGTCAATGCTTGTGAGCCAACAAGAAATAAACATATCTGACACCAATATCATAGTGAAAACTATAATGGACACATTGAAGACGGACGACCCAGAGATGACTTCAGCAGAAGAACATCTGGATAGGCTCCTGTCAGTTGAAGCCCTTCAAGGTGCATCTGGCAACCTGATCGCAAAGGTCCATGGTCTCATTCAGGAGATAACCATAAACCGTCAGCTTCAATCCATGGTTGGCCACAGAAGCCTCTCTCAACCAGCGCTGCCTAAACCAGCCCTGAGGAAGCTGTCAAAGGACGATGCCTCAGAGCTCATTTACAACTTTGCCCAGACTTCTGTTAGGAGACTCCTGGGGCAGTGTATGGGAAGGCCTTTGCCACCATCAGCTGAAATGGTTTTGGATCAGGTCATCAAGTTGATGACAGACGTGGTGATGGACAGCCTGACTTATGTGTCCAAGTCTACAATGGAGGATGGTAAGTGAAAGTACCTCTTTTCATCTGCATAGGACTTAATTGTAACATGATGCTCAATACATTGCGTTTTATGATGTAAAATTCACTGTTTGTGTCCAAAATGGCCTCTTCTTCCATATTTAGTGCACTACTTTTGACCAGACCCTATGGGTCCTGGTCAAAAGTAGTGCACTATAAAGTGAAGAGAATGCCATTTGGGATGCAGTGACTGACTTCAATGGCTGCGTCCTCTTCTCCCAGTTATTGTACACAGGTCGGTCACACTAGCGTGCTCTTCTCACTCAGACACCAGCAATGCCACAAGTGACATCACTCATGGTGTTGTAGCTGACCTTAATGCTACTGAGGAATTCCCTGCCAGGAGCCTTAGCCCGGCTGATGTAAAGGCTGACGGCATGGCCCGCCTTCCCTCTGCCAGAGGGGAAGAGACTAAGAAGAACAGGAAGTGGCGTTTCCTACCGAAAATGCATAAGTTTCCAAAGATCATGATTAAGGTAGGGTGCTCTGTGTTTTGAGATTACATCTGTAAGGCGGGGCTGAATTTTACCCTACAGATTCACTACACCCCTATTGTCTCTCAGCATTAGAACAAAACTGTTGTCATTGTCTTTAGGAGGTTGAGTGAGGACGCTGTAATGCAATCCTAATACACATGGGAGAGAGTCAATGGCTATGTCCCGAATGGCACCCTATTCCCTATATAGTGCACTACTTTTTACCAGCGCTCTATGGGCCCTTTTCAAAAGTAGTGCCTTGCGTAGCGAATAGGGTGCATTTTGGGATGCACACTCTGTATTTTACACAGGCTCAGTTGTCCTGATGTGTTTTGTCAACAGCTGTTCAAGACAAAAGGGGAACCGAAGAGCCACCCTAAACAGGATGCACTGCCTACCAAACGTCTCAGAGAGACTCATATTTCACAGGGTAAGTGATAAGCATCGATAATGTCATATTGATGTATCACCCTATGACAAGCTTGTTAAAACAGTGACAACAGATACAGGCAGACCGATGGACAGACAGGCAGACGGACAGGCAGGCAGACAGACAGACAGACAGACAGGCAGGCAGGCAGACGGACAGGCAGACAGACAGACAGACAGACAGACAGACAGACAGACAGACAGACAGACAGACAGACAGATGACAGACAGACAGACAGACAGGCAGACGGACAGGCAGGCAGACGGACAGGCAGGCAGACAGACAGACAGGCAGACAGACGGACAGGCAGACGGACGGGCAGGCAGACAGACAGACAGGCAGGCAGGCAGACGGACAGGCAGGCAGACGGACAGTCAGGCAGACGGACAGACACAAACACACACATTCATTTTCTGATTATGAAATGTTCTTATGACAGATGCTGAGTGTGAGGTTCCAGAGGTTCCATCCACTTCCCCTCCCAAGGAGGACCTGACAACCACACCGGCCCCTGCTCCCCAGGAGTCCCAGTCCCGTAAACGCCCACTCATAGTCAGGGTGTTACACGCTCTCTCCAGAGCCATCTCCAAACCATTCAGAGGAGCTTCTGGGAAGAAGAATTAGCCAAATGCCTGATTTTATTAATAATATATTTTAATCAGAACCTTTATTTAATAAAACATTACTGCATTGATTTCTGTCTATAGTAGTCTTCATGTATGTGCAAGATAACGGTAAAGTACTTCAAATCACATAGTCAAAAGTATTCATAGTGAAGTACCGTTTATGATTATTGATTGTGGAAATACACATAATACAGAAAAGTTGTTGTCACATACAAAGACAGACATAAAGGAGAACTCCGTAGACCAGTCACATTCTCAAGCCATAACTAAATCCATGAATGGATCTCCTATAAGATGACAGGAGAACATTTGTAACACTTTCTATGAATCCAGGCTCTGTCGCAGCCGGCCGCGACCGGGAGACTCATGGGCGGCGCACAATTGGCCCAGCATCGTCCAGGGTAGGGGAGGGAATGGCCGGCAGGGATGTAGCTCAGTTGATAGAGCATGGCGTTTGCAACGCCAGGGGAGTGGGTTCGTTTCCCACGGGGGGCCAGTAAAAAAAAATATATACATATATATATTTATTCACTAACTGTAAGTCGCTCTGGATAAGAGCGTCTGCTAAATGACAAAAAAAAAAAAAAAAAAAAAAAAAAGCCTATATCTATAATGCATACACTCAAGTCATTTACATTTTACATTTTAGTCATTTAGCAGAAGCTCTTATCCAGAGCGACTTACAGTTAGTGAGTGCATAATTTTTTTTTTTTTTCATACTGTCATACACTCATAATGACTTAATTGAGTTAAGTGTTAAGTTAAGTGCAGTTATAAACACATAATGAGGGCTTATTATGTATTTCTTGCAATAAAAAAAGAAAAATGCTACTAGTTTATTAAATATTCATGACTGCTATTGCACGGCTCATGTCCACACTTCTGTACAATAGGGGGCAGTAATGCACCATAACGTTGGATGCCAACTGTCTATAAACCCCACTGAAGAAGAAAAAGCTACTCATGTAATGCATGCTGGAAAGCAGACAAAAACTAATGATTTGCAAGAGATCTAAACACGATTTATAAGCTACTGAACAACAAGTCCAAGAAAGCATTGCTAACCGCGTTTGCACTTTGAACAGATTTCTCGACAATAATAATGGAAGATGTGACTGGGGCTCAGCTCATTGCAGAGGCACTAAAAGCTCAGGTGAAGTGTGTGCAATTTATATAAAACAGTGTTATACTGTGTAACCGTGTTGCTAAGAATATATTAGTCGCTGATCATGTCCTTGGCAGTGAGAATGTAGCACTACGAGTTGTGAAAGTGTGCCATAGGTCATTGCACTGGTATAGCTAACTATTAATATTGTTGTAGAAAAACATTTAGATGTTTATGTGGAATAGCATATGTTAACATAGTGAGTTTTTGTCCTGGGTCCGCCTGGGTCCTGCAGTCGGTGAAAAGCAATTGCACTGCCTGCATCTCAGAACTGCGGCTGCCTTGATCTCATGAGGTTATCGTTGCCCGCGTGTGCATGACGTCAGAGAAAGTCGGGATCAAGTCGGACACAAATCTAACCAGCATGCATTGGGCGGTGATCGCTGGTAATCGATTCTGCGCAGACCTGGCTCATCTCAAATGGGCCTCTTGTCTATGATCTGTCGGCATGGTTATACTGGCCTGTGGCCTTCTTGGAGGCCTTGATGATATCGGAGGGGGGCTCCCATTTGAAGCAGGGCTCCAGATTGGCCATCTTTATGGTCATTATTGAGGACAGGGTGCCATCCAATGCTAGGCTGTTTCTTCTCTTGGTTTTGTTCAGTCCCACAACTGAAAACACCCTCTCAGCATCTGCGTTTGCATGGGGCAACACCAGGACAAGCTTGGCGACGGCAGCAAGCCTCTCGAATTCTTTGGCTCCTGTCACCTATGGAAAATGCACCAAAACACAATGGAAAAACATACCTTGATTTTTTATTGATTAATACTGTGAATATACTGTAGGTTGATCCATTAACAAAGTTCAGATAAAAACATGCATAATTTGAAACATGCATGACACATATATGCATGCAACAATTTTAAGCAACAGATGTAGCCAAGCCACACCTGCCAAAAGAAAAGACAAAAAAGGAAAAAAAAATTACATTATGCTTCCGGGTTGCCATTTCAGCCCAGAAGCTTTCCATTTCAGTTTAGTCCTGCAGGGATATCATTGGCATGGTCTGATAATTTAGAAACTCCTCACCCAGAAGGTCATGCTCCTCTGGCCAATGGTATGGGAGGAGATGGGGAAACCTATTTATGAAAGTAGAGTTACAAGTTGTTACGTTTTAGGTATATAGTCATCAACCAGCAGCAGTTCATACACATCTTTGAGGAGAAGCCACATAAGAATATCTCATGTGCAGTTTAGGAGTGAACACACCTCATCATAAAACACAGGGTATTTTAGCTAAGATGAAAGACAATAATTAGAGAAAAAAAACGAACCTTTCAACAAAGTACAGGACATCTTCGATGTCACTTTCAGCCCTCTGCCGTACATCTACAAATTGTGCGTGCTTGATCAGTGGCTCTTCCAGTGGCAGCTTCTTAAGTGCATAGTCCACAGCACTTGTCAGGAAACACAACACAGCTTCATGGAATGAATCCACCTGCTGTGGTGTGATGTCACCCTCGTCGAGTAATCTGTTAATTTTAGCCCTGGTTGTGAACCCAATACAGCATATCGGTATAATGTACAAGGCTAAATATCACATATCACAGTGTTTGATCATAATAATAGTCAAATACTAACCTGGTAAATGGTTTGCCTTTTCTTCAAAGGCAATTTCACAAGGCTCCTCATGGCACTGCAGAGCTGCTGGAACCATAAACTTGGAACATAGCTTGCGTACGAATTTCACCATCTATAACAGACCTCTGTAGCTCAGTTGGTAGAGCACGGCGCTTGTAACGCCAAGGTAGTGGGTTCGAGCCCCGGGACCACCCATACACAAAAATTAAAAAATGTATGCACGCATGACTGTAAGTCGCTTTGGATAAAAGCGTCTGCTAAATGGCATATTATTATTATTATTATTTATTTACAAAAATAGTAGGTGAAACCTGTTTTAGAGGACCCCTGCAGATATCAGCAAGAAACACAGAATGGAAAAAAACTGCAAAATCCAATCCCAGCAGGTACACTTCTGTCATGGGGACAGTGAATGTCTGCACAAGTCTCTTGAACCTGGCCTGATTTTCATCTTGAATCAATCAATAAATAACACAAAACAAGAGGTTGTCATTAATACAAGTATGTGACTAACAATCCATGTAGTTGCTGCATAATGAAATTGAAAATTGATGACCATACTAGCAGATTTGTAGTAGCTGGCCAGAGGTTCATACAGCCTCAGGATCCTGGTCACACAACGTTCAAGGCTTAGCCAACGGACCGAGATATGCAGGAGGACCTCCATGTACTCCGCTTCATGGAGCTCACAAAACTCTGTTTTAGACATTAAATCCATATCATATATTTTCTACAGCTCAGCATTTCAGTATTACACTTAATAGTATCAAACATGCATACCTGACAGGTATCCTTTCCGATTTTAACCAGTAACCGATGTCCACTACCATATCCTCAAAATCAAAACCGGACACCTGCAATGCATAAATCAATCGTAACGCATTCAGTCAATGCACGTAATTAGGATACAAATAAAAAGTTACAAGTAAAGATAAATCAGGCCTTAACTCACTTTAAAACATCTTTAAAAAATCCCACTCCTGCAGCTTTGGCAGTGTTATGTGCCACATGACAAGGATAACCATGAATATAGGTGTTGGGATGCTTCTGGAGCACCCTAGAGGCAATGGGATTATGTGGTCCAATGTTCACAGCTGCATTGTAAACTGAGAGACCAAAACAGTTCTCCCAAGGGATGCCATGCTCCTCTATGGTGGAGTTAATTTTGGTGAAGATCTCACTTGCTGGCCCACATCTCCTCCCACTTGTTGTGCACATATTTAAGAACTGGTGGACAACTTTGCTGCCCATGAAGACCCGGACAGTAAGCGGGTTCATCTTTTCCACTCCTATAATGACAAGTTAGAATCATACAGATGTTCATGTTATTAGATGTTTAAAAATACACAAAGCACATGTTTTGCAGATGAGAAAAATCTCAAATAGTTTGTGAAATACCAGTGTCATTCGACCCATCCGTAACAAGGGTATACGGGGCTTTTTTCATCTCCTTCACAAGCTCCTGTGTGAAATATGGTGCGAGTGCTTCATTGGTAATGCAGGATGACTTAGTCCTGGCACACCTGTACTCCTGCGCTGTCTTCGAATCTCCGAAACATTATTTTAGGAGAGGCCCCAGGTGGTCCGCAAAGGCTAGGGGGACGTTGTGAACTACCAACCCAGCTGTCATTTTGACCTCAGCCCTTCTTGTCTGTAAGAAATTAAAAATTATTAATCCTCCCAAAAGACCATAGTTTATTTAAAATAGACGCCTGCGATAATAGGGCACAGGTAAAAAACACATTCAGCAACTAAGATCTCAAATTAAGAAAACTGGACTGTACTACACTGAAATACAAACCACAAATTAGTCAAAACTATCAACCATGACTTTACCGTGATCAACTAGAACACAAAACTCTTGATTGAACCTTGACAGAATCATTACACATATCATACCTTAACCTCTTGTGCAGACATACCCCCAACAGATGGAACGGCCATTGCATATTGGGATATTGTGGCTGTGGACAGGAGAGCTCGTTGCTTATCTTGGTGGCCTTTTGCTTTTTATATGGCGCACTACATCTGTCACACCCTGGTGGCAACATGAGTTTTCAATACGGCAGACTGCACACCAGTAGTGCGTGTTGAGGCTCCCTCTGGTAATAAATGGCCATGAAGAGGTCCACTCATTTTTGAAAATGGATCTATATGTTGCTGCTCCAGCCAGAGCACGACTCTTCTGGCCCTGCTGTTGGATTGGGGGGGTCTCTTCTTTCTGTCCCTCTGTGTCTTCTTCCATCTGCCCTGTTGGTTGTTCTATTTGTCCTGTCTGTTGCTCCTCTGCATGTGCGTCAATCTGTCCTGTCTGTTGCTCCTCTGCTTGTTTGTCAGTCTGTCCTGTCTCCTGCTCTCTCTGTCCTTTGTGTTGCTCCTCTGTCTGTTGTCCTGTCGTTTCTATCAATCGTTCTGGCTGTTCTGTCAGTGTGTTTGTCTGTCTTTTCTCACTTGGCTGGTTCTTTAAATAAAATAAAAGGTTTCGCTTTTGTCCTGGCAAAGGTCTCTTACGGGACATCTTTGAAACCTTAAACAATTAAAATGGTCATGTTGGTTTAATAACTCTACTCTCAGTTACAAAAACATACCTACTTCTATTGCACACATTTCCTGTATTTATGTTAAATTCTTTGGAATACATCTTACCTGTTCGAAATCAGCTGAGTTTACATTCACCACACTAAATCATGTTCACACGCACAAACAAATAATTTATTTCAAGATTTAAAGTTTAAGAGAGTGAGTATTCAATTGGACGACATTTCATTGTTACATACCTAGTCTCAGCTCAGCTTCTTATCAGACTTCTTCAGGGCGGCAGGTAGCTTAGTGGGTAAGAGCGTTGTGCCAGTAACCGAAAGGTTGCTGGTTCTAATCCCCGAGCCGACTAGGTGAAAAATCTGTTGATGTGCCCTTGAGCAAGGCACTTAACCCTAATTGCTCCTGTAAGTCGCTCTGGATAAGAGCGTCTGCTAAATGACAAAAAAAAAAAAAAGGTAGTGACCTGCTCATCTTATGTTGACTTTCACGGCAATGGTATCTCTTCTTCTGTCGCTAACTTCGGGGTGCAGCACATATGGTTCATTGGCGCTCATCAGCGCCATCTACCGTCGGGGAGTTTGAAAAAAGGAACGAACGAGTCTGCCGATTTTTTTTGCTTGAGAAATTGGATGTGTGGCGTGAGTGCGTGTGAAAACAGGCAAAAACGTGTGTCACACGGCGAAAGCGTGAGAGTTGGCAGCTCTGTGTTAACACCCTTGTTGATGCATGCCAATGTGTGTGTCAATGCAAAGAAAATCTAAACTACATTGTAACAATTCATATACAATTCAGAATGAAAATGTATGCACTCACTAACTGTAAGTCGCTCTGGATAAGAGCGTCTGCTAAATGACTAAAAATGTTTTAAAAAATGTAAATATACTGTATCTACATGTATCTCTCTACAGAATGTAGAATATATGTTTGGAATAGTTGGTGTTCCAGTCATTGAAGTAGCTATGGCAGCTCAAGCCTCAGGAATCAAGTATGTGGGAATGCGCAATGAACAAGCCCTAAGCCACCTTTTTATTACTAAACCAGCTCTCCCCAAATCATGTGATATTAACTACCCTTACATAGACTACAGGAGCGTGTAGTGTGTGAGGGTCAGTTTCATAGCTTTTTTGCATTGCTAATTATGTCTGCCTGTCTGTCTGACCCTTTGTGTGTCTGTCTGCCTGTCTTCCTGTCTTTCCCTCTGTCTGTCTGTTCCTCTCCAGTCCAGGTGCATGTCTGGTTGTGTCTGGACCGGGACTCATCCATTCACTTGGTGCAATGGCCAATGCTAACATGAACTGCTGGTATGCTAGAACTCCACAAACAGAAGACCCTACTACTCATGTTCAGTGGCCTTTCAAAAGAAGGGATGCTATCCGCACACTGCAAAAAATGATCTGAGGACTCCAAACTATCTCAGCTTGTCAGTTGATGTCATTGTGTGATACCTCTCTCTCTGTAGGCCTGTGATTGTTATTGGAGGCTCCTCTGATAAAAACCAAGAGACCACTGGGGCGTTTCAAGAGTTTCCACAGGTACCGATTCAACCATGACATTTATGACTATTGAACATTAGGGGATGGTATCCCGGGACACAGATTAAGCCTAGTCATGACCTAAAAAGCAAACTCAATAGAGAATCTCTGTCTGGGAAACTGGCCCTAGCAGTTTAATTGCTGAAAGAGGAAATCATTTGTTATTTGTGGTCCTCTTTCTCTGTCAGGTGGAGGCATGCAGATTGTACAGTAAGTTCTCTGCTAGGTCTAGCAGTCTGGATATGATCTCCTCAGTGGTAGAGAAGGTATACAGTCTACTCTGACTCCCTCTGTGTAGTCCTCTTCATATCATTTGGTATCACCTGCAATTGTCTGTTTTCTGACCTCTAATTTTCCAGCTTAGCAAGGTACCTTAACTGCTTCATAAGAGCACAGCACAGCCTTAATTGATCTGAATGGAAGGGTGTTTGGTCTGTCTAAGGCAGCACGCACTAGCATGTATGGACGTCCAGGTGCTGTATACGTAGACATATCTGGGGACATGGTCAATGCTAAATTGGACAGGTGCAGAGCCAGGTTAGTGGCCATCACTGTCTTTCATCCATTTAAAATGTATACTAATGCATTACTGTTGAATATGTATACCTCTGAATTCACATCACCGTAGTCATTTTTATTTTATTTTGTTATACCTTTTAACGTCTGAAGTGAACCAGAAATTAAATTACTTAGAAAATATAGCACTATATCAAAATATTCTCATCAGAGAATAGCAATAAGCCTCGATAGACCTTCATGATGTATTTACATATGCAATACAGTTGCTAGGTAACATGTTTAATGTTTGACCTATTATTTATTATTTCCTTTGTCAGAGAGGTGCCCTGTAGTCCACCTCCTCCTGTGAGTATGGCTGACCATATGGCGATCACAGAAGCACTGGCGGTCCTGAAAGGAGCCAAACGGCCTTTACTCATCATTGGCAAATGTAGGCATTGCTTTTTTAATAGCCAGATAATCTGGGGGAAACAGAACTAAAATGTTGCATAATTGCGTCAGATACTTGGATAAGGTCTGGGGAGATGTTAAGAGAAAGATACTAATGCCACTTGCAAAGTTTCCACCCCCCTAAACGGAAACTCTCTGCAAGTTTCAGGCAAGTTTATGGGCCAAATGTCCCCTCCCCTTCTGAAATTGAAAAGATGCGAGTACCTGCGAAATCGGGATTTGTCCAAATGATTAGTGGTGAAAAATCAGCGTACCGGAACAAAGTTGTCACATCCCAGTCTGTTGACAGACGCTACTTCCAGTTATGTTACGTGCGTCTGTCCAGGAGAGATCAATAGCCAGGTGAGACGCACTGTAACACATATAGCACTGTACCACAGCCGGGGCGGCAAGTAGCTTAGTGGTTAAGAGCGTTGTGCCAGTAACCGAAAGGTCGCTGGTTCTAATCCCTGAGCCGACAAGGTGAAAAATCTGTTGATGTGCCCTTGAGTAAGGCACTTAACCCTAATTGCTCATGTAAGTCGCTCTGGATAAGAGCGTCAGCTAAATGACTAAAATGTAAATGTACCACGGTTCAGTCGAAAATAGGGCCACGTTCAGTCGACAAATGTTGTTGACATGATTTCTCATTCTACCTGTCCGAGAGGCACGTTCGTTCTACATGCTATATTTCTATCTGAACGTTGCACAACGTTTTGCTCAGCTGAATGCATCCCAGTTGTGAAGGCCAGTCTGTTGAAATCCGTGTGGCAGTGCCCTCTGTCTGTGTCCCTCTGCAGGTGCAGCCCATGGAAGAGCAGAGGGGGCTCTGAAGGAGCTGGTGGAGGGGTGTGACCTGCCCTTCCTGCCCACCCCCATGGGTAAAGGGGTGCTGCCTGACGATCACCCCAACTGTGTTGCTGCTGCCCGCTCCAGGTCAGCCTCTCCTTCTCTCAGCTGGCATCATATTCATGTACAGACCATTGACTGTATAAGTAGGACCAAGAATTTCCCTGACCATTTGAACGGACCACGAAACTCCTGAAATCCCTATCTATAACTAGTCTCTCCTGGCCAGGTCATGTCAATGTAAACTGGTGTCAATCAAACAACTACACTACTCCTATAACTAGCCTCTTTTCATTACATTTTGTTTTGTCCCTGCTCTCCTCCTCCTCTCTTCCTATCCTCCTCCTCCTCTCTTCCTATCCTCCTCCTCCTCTCTTCCTCCTCCTCCTCCTCTTCCTATCCTCCTGGTTCTATGGTCTTGGTGGGGACTGCAGAGCTCTGCTCCAGTCTGATGTTGTGGTCCTACTTGGTGCCAGACTCAACTGGATCCTGCACTTTGGCCTTCCCCCCAGTAAAGGTCATCCAGCTAGGTCAAAGGTCACCAGTAGGGTTTCTTTTTTTTCCTTCTTTTTTTCAGATTTTCTTCTTATTCCGTTCTGATTTCTGGAATCTTCCAACAGGGATTTCTGGGAATTTTGGGAAAGTAACTGTAATTTTGCAACCCTAGTCACAGGTCATTTCATAGTGAACTACATTTCATTGTAACCAGGTATAAAGGTATTTGACTCAGTCTATTGGATTTAGTCTATCAATTATATAGCTTCTCTATAAGTCTTTGTGGTCTCTCCAAATAATGTCATGGCTGTCTTAGTGCTGTACAGTACATCTATATTTAAGCAATAAGGCCCGAGGGGGTGTGGTATATGGCCAATATACCACGTCTAGGGGCTGTTCTTAAGCACGATGCAACGCGGAGTGCCTCGATACAGCCCTTAGCCGTGGTATATTGGCCCTATACCACAAACCCCAGAGGTGCCTTATTGCTATTATAAACTGGTTACCAACGTAATTCGAACAGTCAAAATACATTTCAAATCAAATCAAATCAAATTTTATTGGCCACATGCGCGGAAATACAACAGGTGCGGACATTACAGTGAAATGCTTACTTACAGTGCATTTATTTTTAACAAAAAAGTAAAAATAAAACAACAACAACAAAAAGTGTTGAGAAAAAAAGAGCAGAAGTAAAATAAAATAACAGTAGGGAGGCTATATATACAGGGGGGTACCGGTGCAGAGTCAATGTGCGGGGGCACCGGCTAGTTGAGGTAGTTGAAGTAATATGTACATGTGGGTAGAGTTAAAGTGACTATGCATAAATAATTAACAGAGTAGCAGCAGCGTAAAAGGATGGGGTGGGGGGGCAGTGCAAATAGTCCGGGTAGCCATGATTAGCTGTTCAGGAGTCTTAAGGCTTGGGGGTAGAAGCTGTTGAGAAGTCTTTTGGACCTAGACTTGGCACTCCGGTACCGCTTGCCGTGCGGTAGCAGAGAGAACAGTCTATGACTAGGGTGGCTGGAGTCTTTGACAATTTTGAGGGCCTTCCTCTGACACCGCCTGGTATAGAGGTCCTGGATGGCAGGAAACTTGGCCCCAGTGATGTACTGGGCCGTACGCACTACCCTCTGTAGTGCCTTGCGGTCGGAGGCCAAGCAGTTGCCATACCAGGCGGTGATGCAACCAGTCAGGATGCTCTCGATGGTGCAGCTGTATAATTTTTTGAGGATCTGAGGACCCATGCCAAATCTTTTCAATCTCCTGAGGGGGAATAGGCTTTGTCGTGCCCTCTTCACGACTGTCTTGGTGTGTTTGGACCATGATAGTTCGTTGGTGATGTGGACACCAAGGAACTTGAAGCTCTCAACCTGTTCCACTACAGCCCCGTCGATGAGAATGGGGGCGTGCTCAGTCCTCTTTTTTTTCCTGTAGTCCACAATCATCTCCTTTGTCTTGGTCACGTTGAGGGAGAGGTTGTTATCCTGGCACCACACGGCCAGGTCTCTGACCTCCTCCCTCAACGTGACCCATGTTATACGGTCAGATATACCACAGCTTTCAGCCAATCAGCATTCAGGGCTCGAGTCACCCGGTTTATAAAAGGGAACGTGTGTGTGTCAGCCTTAGCATTATGTGGTGGTGCCTGGTTATTTCTGTTGTGTTTAGCTTGAGGTTTGGCCACTCCTCCAGCTGCTGTTACATGTGTCACGCACGGCGCTCTTCCTGTCGTGTCGTTGCTGGTATGTTGTAGTAACGTTCCACATACGTTATTTATGTCAAGGTCAATGTCAAGGTTGATCTGTGTGCTGAGGAGATGGGGAACAACGTGCAACCTGCTGCTGCTCTCCTGGGGGACATCAATACTATTGTCAAGCAGGTAACACAACACAGTCCTGGGGGACTGGAGATCCTGGTTTGAATCCAGGCTCTGTCGTAGCCGGCCGCGACCGGGAGACCCATGGGGCGGCGCACAATTGGACCAGCGTCGCCTAGGGTAGTGGAGGGAATGGCCGGCTCAGTTCGTAGAGCATGGTGTTTGCAACGCCAGGGTTGTGGGTTCGATTCCCACGGGGGGTATGACATTTTTTTATAACGTATGCACTAACTGTAAGTCGCTCTGGATAAGAGCGTCTGCTAAATGAGGGCAATGTGGGGCATTCTTATTTTTCCTCCACTGATGATGATATCCAATCTGTTTATTCTTACTTTTGTGAGTCAGTACCCAAGAACAACACAGTCATTTTTCAGAACACAATGAGAATTACTCAGAATGACAGTTTGTTTTACACCACTGTGCTAGTACAGGATAAAGTTGAGCTGAAGGGGATGTTAGATAGTGGGTCCATGGCTACTACTCTGCGCGCAGATATTGTACCTCGGTTGAGGGAGGCAGGAGTGGTAGAGGGGAACTTTCTAGCTCCTTCAGACATCATCCTGGTGGGTTGTGGTGGGAACAAACTAGCCCAGTGGGCATGTGTGACTTAAAAATGCAACTTTATGGCTTCTGTTATGTAGTCCCAGTGCTTATTGTTGATGGGCAGGTTGATGAACTCATTGTGGGAACTAATGTGTTGAAGTCTCTGATTAGACAGTGAGTTTCTATGTGCTCACGCAGGTGCCCGAGAGCTGTGGCTGCACCAAGGGCTAAGCTATTGTGTGTTGTCTCTTCGTGTACAGGTATGTCATTTATTTTGTCAGAATTATGTTGTATATCATTTTACTTGTATTGTATAGTGTGTTGTTAGGCACTGAATGTGTGCATGCAGCACCTGTTCTCTTTTGCCTGACCTTCAACTAGCAAGGTGCCCGAGAGCTGTGGCTGCACCAAGAGCTAACATATTGTGTGTTGTCTCTTCGTGTGCAGGTCGAATAAAAATTATCCAACCATCAGAATTCCAGTTGTGGCAGTGTCCTAATTACGTGACCTGCCGACTGGTCAGCTCAAGCCGACCGCCGGAGCTGTGCATGTGGATGAGGTGCACGACCTGCGTATGTGAATTTGTTGATGGCTTACTGTAAGTGAATATATACTGTAAACAGTGAAAGTGAATGTAGCATATTCATTAGATACAGGTATTCGTGCTTATTTGTATGTTTTGGATGAATTTGTTTATTGCATTTATTTTTTTTGGTATTTGAATGCACTAAATTACATTGTATTTTAGTGCTCTGTTGAGCCATGGAAGATTCTCAAATCCATAAGACGTGTTATGCTGGGGATTTTAGTGTGGGTAGAGGGAGGGGTGTCCTTCCATTTACACCAATTGTACAGTCAGCTCCTGGGAGTAGAGCGTTTGCTAGTCCTGAGTTTGCAAGCACTGGGAGGGGTAGGCTGTTTGTTCCACCTGACCAGGGTATCCCACCTCTGTCTTTTGATGTACCATCATCCACAGTACTCGGTGATAATGGGATGCCTCCGAGTCAGCTTAGTGACCTTATTAAGCAGATTGGTTCAGAGATAGGAGAATCTATCAGAGCGAGTTTACTGCAGCCTGGGGTTTCAAGTCTTTCTCCTGCCCGTCCCCCTCACCAACCCCAGCAGTTTCCCCTGCCTGAGCAGTGTGGGTCAACCTTTATTGATGCGTCCAAGCTGAATCTGGTTGTGAAGTCAGATGTTAGTGCTCCACCTCTTTTTAGGGGTGATGGCTCAGATAAGTACTCTGTCCTGGAGTGGGAGGAGTTAATGGAAGTCTACCTAGAGAAGAGGGGTTACACTGGGTCTGGGAATGTTGGGGAGGTGATGTCTAGGCTCATGGGGAGGGCACGGGATGTGACCAAAGTCTGGAAGCGTAACAACCTTGTTGTCACAGATGTTAAGGCGGTGTTCAGTGTTTTCAAGCAACACTTTGGGGATACTGTCTGCTCAGGTATGCCATTAGCTGATTTCTATTCAATCAAACCATATGCTAATGAGGGTCCAATAGATTTCTGGATTAGGCTTAACAAAGCTGCAGAGGCAGCCGACCAGTACCTTGTGAGTGAGGGCAGGACCTTACCCAATCAGTGCTCAGAGTTGGCAGTCATGTTTGTACGCAACTGTCCTGATAAAGAGTTGGCCCAAGTGTTCAAGAGCAAACCCATTCGTGACTGGACAGCCAGTGAGGTACAGGATTGGTTGGATGAACTGTTAAGGGAACGTAAAGCATGTAGAACACAACTTTCACAGCAGGTTGCTGCTGTTTTTGACTGCCCTCAGGAGGGAGTGGGTCCTGTGAAAAGACCTAATGTGTCATCTTTTTCTCAATGTGGCCGTGAACCAGACCAGGCACCATCTGTATCTGAGGGTGGGACATTAAAGAAAGTTTTGACTTTGTTAGAGAAGGCTCTGGTCAGCAATACTCAGTCTGTGAGTGGCGCAGTGGTCTAAGGCACTACATCGCAGTGCTAGCTGTGCCACTAGAGATCCTGGTTCGAATCCAGGCTCTGTCGTAGCCGGCCGCGACCGGGAGACCCATGGGGCGGCGCACAATTGGACCAGCGTCGCCTAGGGTAGTGGAGGGAATGGCAGGCTCAGTTCGTAGAGCATGGTGTTTGCAACGCCAGGGTTGTGGGTTCGATTCCCACTGGGGGTATGAAAAAAATTAATAACGTATGCACTAACTGTAAGTCGCTCTGGATAAGAGTGTCTGCTAAATGAGGGCAATGTGGGGCATTCTTATTTTTCCTCCACTGATGATGATATCCAATCTGTTTATTCTTACTTTTGCGAGTCAGTACCCAAGAACAACACAGTCATTTTTCAGAACACAATCAGAATGACAGTTTGTTTTACACCACTGTGCTAGTACAGGATAAAGTTGAGCTGAAGGGGATGTTAGATAGTGAGTCCATGGCTACTACTCTGCGCGCAGATATTGTACCTCGGTTGAGGGAGGCAGGAGTGGTAGAGGGGAACTTTCTAGCTCCTTCAGACATCATCCTGGTGGGTTGTGGTGGAACAAACTAGCCCAGTGGGCATGTGTGACTTAAAAATTCAACTTTATGGCTTCTGTTATGTAGTCCCAGTGCTTATTGTTGATGGGCAGGTTGATGAACTCATTGTGGGAACTAATGTGTTGAAGTCTCTGATTAGACAGTTCAAATCAAATGACAGCTACTGGCGGGTGGCGGGTACACCAGGTTCCTCTAGCCAGTGTGATGTCAAATCTGGAGAGATGGAGAGGAGACTCCATCCCAGATAAAGTGGGCACCATTAAGTTGAAGAGAGCAGTAACGCTCCAACCCATGAGTGAGCATCTGGTGTGGGGCCGCCTACCGCCAAAGACAAAACTCTCTGTGGGCAGTACTGTTGTTGTCGAGCCCAGCACGTCTCGTTGTGTGAATCGACACATACTAGTGGGGAGAGTAGTTACGCCTCTGTGGGGGGATGGATGGCTCCCTGTGAAGATTGTGAATCCAACAACATCGCCAATTACCCTGAGACGAAATGCTAAAGTGGCGGATGTGTACCCTTGCATTGCATTGGAGTATTTTAATGATGTCAAGCAGCAAGCAGCTCATCAGAATGTGGCAAAGGCTCAATGTGACAGATCACATGGCAGTCTGACAGCTAAGAGTTCAGTTGGTGGCAGTGTAGATAATGGCAACAGTACACTGAGGAATCTTGGACTTCAAGGCCTGTCTGTTGAGGAGTGTCCAGTTTCACAGTTCTGGAAAGATAAACTTGTCAACTTAATTGGGAAGTATGACACAGTGTTCTCTAGACATAGCCTAGATTGTGGCGAGGCAAAGGAGTTCTGCCTTCGCATACGGCTGACTGATGACCGCCCATTTCGATGACCTTATCGTAGGCTGTCTCCAGCTCATTACCAAAAACTCAGGGAAACACTGGATGATATGGAGGAAAAGGAAATCGTCAGAAAATCCAGCAGCGAGTATGCCTCACCATTGGTGCTGGTATGGAAAAAGAATGGGGACTTGCGCCTATGTACTGACTTCAGGTGATTAAATGCCCGCACAGTAAAGGATGCTCATCCCCTGCCTCATCAGGCTGATGTACTGGCCGCGCTGGGAGGTAATGCCTTCTTCAGCACAATGGATTTGACGTCAGGGTATTACAACGTGCCACTGCATGAAGAGGACAAGACATACACTGCCTTTTCCTCCCCTTTAGGTCTGCACGAGTACAATCGGTTACCTCAGGGCCTCTGCAACAGCCCGGCTACTTTTATGAGAATGATGCTGACCATCTTTGGTGACCAAAACGTTCTAAGTCTCCTTTGTTACTTGGATGATCTGATGGTTTTTGCTAAGACGGAGGAAGAGAGTCTGCAGAGACTTGAGATGGTTTTTCAGCGGTTGCAGGAGCACAACCTTAAACTGTCTCCGTCTAAGTGCAAGTTTCTGAGGAGGTCTGTAAAGTTTTTGGGCCACATCATTTCTCAGGAGGGTGTAGCCACTGACCCTGCTAAAGTTCAAACCATTTTGAATGTGACTGAGAGTGAAGCTGAGAGTGAAGCTGATGGTGTCACACCGTCTCCTATCAAAATAGGTTCTTTCCTTGGTATGGTAGTATACTATTAGCACTACATTGAGAATTGTTCCATGGTTGCTAGGCCATTGTTTCAGCTAACTACAGGTCAGAAGAAGCCTAGGAGAGGCAAGGGTAGGAAGTTCATACATACAGGGCGGCAGGTAGCTTAGTGGTTAAGAGCATTGTGCCAGTAACCGAAAGGTCGCTGGTTCTAATCCCCGAGCCGACTAGGTGAAAAATCTGTCGATGTGCCCTTGAGCAAGGCACTTAACCCTAATTGCTCCTGTAAGGCGCTCTGGATAAGAGCGTCTGCTAATTGACCAATTATTATTAATTATTAAGAGGCCTGGTCCCCCTCGCAGGCTCACTGCTGCAGACTGGACTGCCGAATGTCGACTCGCTTTTGAAGCTTTGAAATCAGCACTAGTTGACCAGGCACTGCTGGTTCATCCAGATTTTTCTCAGCCATTTCTACTTTCCGTGGATGCATCTACTAGTGGTTTGGGAGCTGTACTATCACAAGTGCAAGATGGGAAGGACATAGCCAGGCCGATAGCTTTTGCTATTAAATCTCTTAATCATGCACAATCCAAGTATCCTGCTCACCGGCTGGAATTTCTAGCCATGAAATGGGCCATTCATGATAAATTCAGCCATTGGCTGCGAGGGCATAAGTTTACTGTGTGGACCGACAACAATCCACTCAAATATATTCTTACAAAGCCGAGACGATGCATGCGAGCAGAGATGGGTTGCAAAGCTGGCACCCTTTGAGTGGCGCAGTGGTCTAAGGCACTGCATCGCAGTGCTAGCTGTGCCACTAGAGATTCTGGTTCGAATCCAGGCTCTGTCGTAGCCGGCCGCGACCGGGAGACCCATGGGGCGCCGCACAATTGGCCCAGCGTTGTCCAGGGTAGGGGAGGGAATGGCCGGCAGGGATGTTGCTCAGTTGGTAGAGCATGGCGTTTGCAACGCCAGGGTTGTGGGTTCGATTCCCACGGGGGGCCAGTATGAAAAATACAAATGATGTATGCACTCACTAACTGTAAGTCGCTCTGGATAAGAGTGTCTGCTAAATGACTAAAAATGTAAAATAAAAATGATATCCAGTACATACAGTGGGGAGAACAAGTATTTGATACACTGCCGATTTTGCAGGTTTTCCTACTTACAAAGCATGTAGAGGTCTGTAATTTTTATCATACATACACTTCAACTGTGAGAGACGAAATGTAAAACAAAAATCCAGAAAATCACATTGTATGATTTTTAAGTAATTAATTTGCATTTTATTGCATGACATAAGTATTTGATACATCAGAAAAGCAGAACTTATTATTTGGTACAGAAACCTTTGTTTGCAATTACAGAGATCATACGTTTCCTGTAGGTCTTGACCAGGTTTGCACACACTGCAGCAGGGATTTTGGCCCGCTCCTCCATACAGACCTTCTCCAGATCCTTCAGGTTTCGGGGCTGAGATCCCCAAAGCCTACAAGAATTCTGATAGTGAAACTCCACTCAGCTGGGATGGTGCTGTGCCTGATGTTGTTAACTTGGTTGAAGATGCTTTGTCAGTCTGATCTGTGACAATCTACCAGGATTCTGATCAGTCGTCTGACACTACTAGTGTTGAGTCGGAAATTGAAAGTGTGCTGGCTCCGGATATGCTGATCTGTAGTACTCCCCAACCTGAGGTTAGACCTTTGAGCACGGTTGGTGCTGTCCGTGACATTCCTGCTAGGTTTTTGGGTGAGGGTGTTCGGACTAGACTAGGTAGATTTATTAATCGAGTGAATAGGCTAATCCAAACTATGTCTACACAGGAAATGAAACAATTCTTGGTTTCTCAGTGACGGTAGGATATTGCCTACCTTTTCTTTGTTGTGTGTATGTGGTAATCTAAGTGGGTCTTAGAGTGATTTGTGGGTTTGTCTAATATTTTTGACAATTCATGTAACTTTGTGTGTAGTTCATCAGCATAAAATGTATTTGGCATTTTTTGTATAGGGTTGAATAAGGGATTAGCTACCTCTTATTTTTCCTAATCCTTCACGGGATAGCTTTCCAGCTGATCGACCATTTGTGGGTCTAGAATTAAGGGACTACACTGGGTTACTCTGTCGCCCTGTGGGTGTGGAATGTTTTTTTTCTTTCTTTGCTTTGTTACCTTCGAGGTAATGTGTTTTGTTTTGTGTTTATAATATAGTGTAAAACAGTAGGGGTGAATGTAGTAGTGTGATGTTGTTCCCCTAGATTATGCACCAAGTTGCACACAAGGACAGTTCAACTAGGCCAGGTCAAGAGGGGATGTTAATAAGTTAATAATAATAATAATAATAATATTAATTCAATGTGGTTTTTATTTAATTACAGCTGCATAGCTAATGTAATTTTTTGGTGTACAAACATTTTTATATATCTATATTGTAAATACACCTAATTGTAAAAGACAATATAAAGATTTATGTTAACAACTTTCACCAAGCTCGCTAATTTGGGTACCTATTGTAACTCGGGAGTATTTGGGTCAGTGTTTGAGTGAGTTTCTATGTGCTCACGCAGGTGCCCGAGAGCTGTGGCTGCACCAAGGGCTAACCTATTGTGTGTTGTCTCTTCGTGTACAGGTATGTCATTTATTTTGTCAGAATTATGTTGAATATCATTTTACTTGTATTGTATAGTGTGTTGTTAGGCACTGAATGTGTGCATGCAGCACCTGTTCTCTTTTGCCTGACCTTCAACTAGCAAGGTGCCCGAGAGCTGTGGCTGCACCAAGGGCTAACATCATTTTTTTGTCTCTTCGTGTGCAGGTCGAATAAAAATTATCCAACCATCAGAATTCCAGTTGTGGCAGTGTCCTAATTAAAAGTACACAACGCAGAACGAACCACGCTACATATGCATAATGATGTAGTAAACAACATCGCTCTGCGTGGGAACTTTTGGTGGGGGGGAAGTAGCCTTTATAAGTCTCCATGGTGGGTAAAGACCATCACTTCGTTGTCTTGTTGGGAATAGTAATAATTTGTGACAGTACGCATTGTATTAGTCTAACGGTTGTTTTTAATTTAGTTTCTCACATTAAACAGACATTTGAGAAGGATTTGAGAAGCGAATTGCTTGCAGTTGTACCTATGACGCACAGACACACTAAAGCTGTAAAGTGTAGTTAGAAAAGTCAATTTACATTATTTGCAGATGTGTTCCCTTTTATTTACAAATCGAAAAATGTAACATTTGAAATGAATGTGGCAGAACAGTTAAGCATAGAGTTCCTGTGGGAGTCTTCTCCTTCAGTCTTTTTGCCTCCTATGCCTCGTTTCCCATTAGATGGGATTTTCCCAATGCCAAGTTCACCTGAGACAGCCGCTATCCAGTGTCATGTGTTGCTGAATTACAGATCTCGCTATCCCAATGTCGCTGCTGTCCATGGTGCTGAAATATCCAATCTCGGCTATTTGCATACATAGGACCAACCACACTTGACACCACACACACAAGTTAATGCTAATATCACACACACTTTTGAACATTGCACAACCTGCAACAAGACACTGAAACAGCACTTAATTTCAAGTTTGTTTGTTTCTGAATAAAGATGCGAAGAATGAAATCAATGTGTGGAAGGAGATTGGACAATGTATAGGCATTCCCTATAGCTGTATTTGACTGGAGCATGATCAGATTGCTTTGTTTCAGCCAGAATGGAAATTTGGTCTGAGAAACTATGCCCATTATAGCATGACTATTTCAGACAGAATTCACTTAATATTGTCTGTAAAAATATAAATAAGGCAATGTTTATATGACCCCCTTTCAAACATTCACATATTTATCATTTTCTTGCAGATATACAGTACATTCAGAAAGTATTCATACCCCTTAACTTATTCCACATGTTGTTTTCTTACAGCCTGAATTCAAAATGGATTCAATTATAATATTTTCTCTCACGCAGCTACATACAATACCCCATAATGACAAAGTGAAAACACGTTTTTGAAATTTTTGCAAATGTATTGGAAATGAAATACAGAAATATCTCATTTATATAAGTATTCACACCCCTGAGTCGATTAAAGCTGTGTCTTTCTGGGTAAGTCTCCAAGAGCTTTGCACAACTGGATTGTAAAATATATGCAATATACATTATATAGACAGCCATTTTTTTTTTTTGCCATAAGTTTTCAAGCCGAATTAAGTCAAAACTGTAACTAAGCCACTCAGGAACATTCAATGTCATCTTGGTAAGCAACTCCAGTGAATATTTGGCCTTGTGTTTTAGGTTATTGTCCTGCTGAAGAGGGAATTTGTCTCCCAGTGTCTGTTGGAAAGCAGACTGAACCAGGTTTTCCTCTAGGATTCTGACTGTACTTAGCTCTATTCTGTTTCTTTTTATCCTAAAAAAGTCTCTAGTCCTTGCCAATGACATGCATACCCATAACATGATGCAGCCACCACCATGCTTGGAAATATGAAGAGTGGTACTCAGTGATGTGTTGTGTTGGATTTGCCCCAAACATTACACTTTGTATTCAGGACATAAAGTTAATTTCTTTGCGACATTATTTGCAGTTTTACTTTAGTGCCTTATTGCAAACACAATGCATGTAAGGTTTCCTTCTTTTACATTTACATTTTAGTCATTTAGCAGACGCTCTTATCCAGAGCGACTTACAGTTAGTGAGTGCATACTCTGTCAATTAGGTTAGTATTGTGGAGTAACTACAATGTTGATGATTCATCCTCAGTTTTCTCCTATCAAAGCCATTAAACTTTCTAACTGTTTTAAAGCCACCATTGGCCTCATGGTGAAATCCCTGATAGTTTTCCTTCCTCTCCGGCAGCTGAGTTAGGAAGGACGCCTGTATTTTTGTAGTGACTGGGTGTATTAATACACCATCCAAAGCGTAATTAATACCTTCACCATGCTCAAAGGAATATTCAATGTCTGCTTTAATTGTACCCATCTACCAAAAGGTGCCCTACTTTGCGAGGCATTGGAAAACCTCCCTGGTCTTTGTGGTTGAATCTATGTTTCAAATTCACTGCTGGACTGAGGGACCTTATAGATAATTGTATGTGTGGGGTACAGAGATTATGTAGTCGTTTGAAAATCACTATTATTGCACACATAGTGAGTCCATCTAACTGATTATGTGACTTGTTAAGCACATTTTTACTCCTGAGATTATTTAGGCTTGCCATAACAAAGGGGTTGAAAACTAATTGATTAGATTACTAGATACTAGACTCTGTCAATATGTTTTTGGAAGTGGCTCTGCATTTCTTGCATACACATCATATTTATGTAAGGATTATGACGACCTTCTAAAAGGACAAAGCTGTTTATGTGTGTTCCCTTGTCTCCACTGTCACCACATCCCTCGATGTGTGCAAACAGAGCATCTATATCAGGGATGGGCAACTCCAGTCCTCGGGACCTGATTGGTGTTACACTTGTTCCCCAGCCCCAGCTAACACATTTGACTCTAATAATCAAGTACTCATGGGCTTCAGTTTAGAATGCAATAAGTTTAATCAGCTGTGTTTGCTGGGGATGGGGAAAAAGTGTGACACCACTCCGACCCCCAAGGACTGGAATTGTCCATGCCTGATCTATATGGTAGGACCAGTACCAGATTAATATGGAGGCGAAAGAAACGCACACCTATTTAGGCGAGGTGCTGGCTATCGGAGTAGAACACTTGAAAAAAAAAAGGAGAGCCGCACACTCTAGGAGCTCAGATGCAATAATTTAATAACTTAATAACCAACGTCAGGATACCCTGATGAAGACAGCTTGTCTGTCGAAACTTTGGTTATTAGGTTATTAAATTATTGCATCTGAGCTCCTAGAGTGTGCGGAAAAAGTGTGACACCACTCCGGCCCCCAAGGACAGGAATTGTCCATCCCTGATCTATATGGTAGGAACTGTACCAGACCTGAATGAATGTGTCTGTTTTGAATATTCACGGAGACAGAATGATGTGGTTGATAGCAGAGACGTCATGCCCAAAGGGGGCACAGGGTCACCTACCCCCTCAGATTTGTGATGTTTAAATTTGTCTTGTTATTTTTTCTCTGTCATACTACTAACCATGAAGTTGGCTTTAGCTAGCCCAGATAGGATCCCATTCTCCCAACCTAATAACTACACTGAACAAAAATATTAACGCAATATGTAAAGTGTTGGTCCCATGTTTCATGAGCTGAAATAAAAGCGTGAAATATTTTGTTCGCACAAAAAGCTTATTTTTCTCAAATTGTGTGCACAAATTTGTTTACATCCCTGTAAGCGAGCATTTCTCCTTTGCCAAGATAATCCATCCACCTGACAAATATGGCATATCAAGAAGCTGATTAAACAGCATGATAATTACACAGGTGCACCTTGTGCTGAGGATAATAAAATGCCACTCTAAAATGTGCAGTTTTGTCACACAACACAATGCACAGATGTTTCAAGTTTTGAGGCAGCGTGCAATTGGCTTACGGACTGCAGGAATATCCACCAGAGCTGTTAACAGATACGTTTATGTTAATTTCTCAACCATAAGCCAAGGCGGCTTTAGAGAATTTGGCAGTACTTCTAACTGGCCTCACGACTTCAGACCACTTGTAAAGCAGCGTATGGGCGAGCTGTTGGCTGATGTCAACGTTGTGAATGCTCCATGGTGGCAGTGGGGTTATGGTATTGGCAGGCATAAGCTACAGACAATGAACACAATTGCATTTATCGATGACAATTTGAATGCACAGATATACCGTGGGATAGTGTACGTGCACAAAGTGAGTTTGTAACATGTATATCATTCTTACTTGTTGTTCTTTATATTTACTACCATTGCCTATTGTAAGTTGCCTCTCTGTGTTTTACTGTGTTGTGTAATACTCCGCAGGTAGCATTATGCCATTAATACAGCCCTTCCTTTGTTAATAGCGTTGTTGCTCTACTTGTGCTCTCAGTTATTGTGCATATTCATTACCCCTGTTATCTGTCCATTACAGGACCACTATCATTCCACTACCTTTCGATGTCCATTTCATCCGTGTGTGTCAATAAAGTATCCTTGAATGTAACTCTGAGGTTGCCTTATTCCCCTCTTACCGGGGGAGGTGAAAGCGCAACCTGGTCTCAGAACATTTCGTATTATTCTGTATGTACAAAGCTGTGATCAAGGCAAAGGGTGGCTACTTTGAAGAATCTCAAATCGGAAATATATTTTGATATGTGTAACACGTTTTGGGTTACTACATGATGCCATATGTGTTATTTAATAGTTTTGATGTCTTCACTATTATTCTACAATGTAGAAAATACACAAGACACAGAGGAGGAGAAACTATCCAACACCCTGGGAGAGAGAACGAGTGACCTCAGTCGAACTCACAGCCAGAAAGATGGGTTAGATACAGGAGAGGAGGAGGTTACCCCGGATGCCATCACCCCTGCTCCTGTGAACAAGGAATGAGAGGGGAAGCCTTCTAATCAGGCCAACGGGCAGGCGGAGCGAGAGGTCATAGTGATAGTGATTCACACCCAGAGAGAGACAGACAACCCATACAACCTCTTGGCTGAGATTAACCACACAGAGGTAGAGGCAGAGGGCCTTCAGGGCAAGCCAGTCAGCCTGCCTGCTCTGATCCTCAAGTCAATTGTATTTAAATTCATATTCATTAAAGATTTTTAGTCAAGACTTGAAAAGTGCCATTTATTTCAAATGATAATTATTCAGTGTCTGCAACCCTCAAGAACCAGGGTGAGTCTGGGTCCCCCTTTAACTGGGCAAACACAACTTGCATATTGTCATAGACTAGGCCGAAACGTTAATCTTTTAACCTTGCTTAAATAAAACAATGCATTTTTAATAGTGAGCAAGAGTTTTCTATGATGATTAAAGTTTTTTTGTCGCGCCCTCCACTTTTTTGTCAAATAATACATCTAAAAAAAATGTAATAAGTTAATTATTAAAAGCATTAAAATTGGGATTGGGATGTTTCCCACCTATTTATACAACCTACTCCACAAAGTTTAGAGAAATGTTCTGAAATTAATTAAGAATTAAACAGAAGAAAATCAGAATTGAAGGCAACTATAATGCAAAGAATTTAATGGTATATGGTTCAATCCTGTTTCTGGTCTAATGAATAGTTAATATTGTTCCTCCTCTTCCTTGTGGCAAGCGCAGCAGCACACTGCCCTCCAAAGCCTGCAAAAAAAACGCTGGACTGCCCCTTTCCTCGCCCTGGATGGAACATCCAGGGTCACGTCCTTGGTGACGTGTGGGGTGACGTCCAGGGTGACCACAGCAACATCCTCTGGAAAGGGACAAAAGCGGGACAGAATGTAAATAAATGCAAACCGTAGGTTCTAAACACTGGCCAGTTGAATGGGATCTTTTATTTCAGCTCATGAAACATGGGACCAACACTTTACATGTTATCATGATGAACGGGACCTGTCAGAGTGCTTTCTATAAGTCTTACTCACCTGCTTGGATGTCAGATGGCAGAGTGGCGTAGACGGCCACCATGAGAGGCTTTTCTTCAGGTGTGACGTCCACAACCTCCAAGAGTGAAGAAGCAGGGTATGCATCTGTGTTAGGGGTGAGGTCCACAAGCTCCAGGTGGGAAGAAGCAGGATCTGCCTCTGTGTTTGGGGTGATGTCCACAACCTCTAGGTGGGAAGAAGCCGGGTCTGCATCTGTGTTAGGGGTGATGTCCACAAACTCCAGGTGGGAAGAAGCAGGATCTGCCTCTGTGTTAGGGTTGATGTCCACAACCTTCAGGTGGGAAGAAGCCGGGTCTGCCTCTGTGTTTGGGGTGATGTCCATAAGCTCCAGGTGGGAAGAAGCCGGGTCTGCCTCTGTGTTAGGGGTGGTTTCCACAACCTCCTGATAGGAAGAAGCCGGGTCTAACTCTGTGTTAGGGGTGATGACCACAAACTTCAGGTGGGTAGAAGCCGTCTCAGCCTCTGTGTTAGGGGTGATGTCCACAAGCTCCTTGTGGGAAGAAGCCAGGTGTGCCTCTTTGTTAGGGGTGATGTCCACAACCTCCAGGTGGGAAGAAGCAAGGTGTGCCTCTTTGTTAGGGGTGATGTCCACAACCTCCAGGTGAGAAGAAGCCGGGTCTGCCTCTGTGTTAGGGGTGATGTCCACAACCTCCAGGTGGGAAGATGCTGGGTCTGCCTTTGAGTTATGGGTGATGTCAACAACCATACGGTGGGAAGAAGCAGGGTCTGACTCTGTGTTAGGGGTGATGTCCACAAACTTCAGGTGGGTAGAAACCGTCTCAGCCTCTGTGTTAGGGGTGACGTTCACAACCTCCAGGTGGGAAGAAGCCAGGTGTGCCTCTTTGTTAGGGTTGATGACCGCAATCTCTAGGTGGGAAGAACCCGGGTCTGCCTCTGTGTTTGGGGTGATGTCCACAAGCTCCTGATGGGAAGAAGCCAGGTGTGCCTCTGTGTTAGGGGTGATGTCCTCAACTTCCAGGTGGTAAGATACCGGGTCTGCCTCTGTGCTACGGGTTTTGTCAGCAGCCTCCAGGTGGGAAGAAGCCAGGTGTGCCTCTGTGTTAGGGGTGATGTCCAAAACCACTATGTGGGAAGAAGCCGGGTCTTCCTCTCTGCTACAGGTGATGTCAACAACATCTAGGTGGGGAGAAGCTGGGTCAAACTCTGTGTTAGGTGTGAATCCCTCAACCTCCAGGTGGGCAGAAGCCGGGTCTTTCTCTGTGTTAGGGGTGATGTCCACAACCTCCGGGTGGGAAGAAGCTGGGTCTGCCTCTCTGTTATGGGGGATTTCCACAACCTCCAGATGGGAAGAAGCCTGGTCTGCATCTGTGTTAGGGGTGACAATTAAAATCCTGATTGGCTCTACTACTACAAGGCACCAGGATGTCATGACAAAAGGCATCTGTCAGAGTGCTTTCTATGAGTGCTACTCACCTGCTTGGATATCAGCTGGTAGTGTGGCGGAGAAGGCCACCACTAGGACAGGGGGAACTCGCAGGGTGTCTGCAGTAGGCTGGAAGTAGCTTTTCACCTCGTCCGCCACAAAGGCACAGACAGAGCTCATAAAAAAAGGGGTCTTGAGGTCATCCAGGGAGAAGGACTGGCTGATTCTCCCGAGGATCGACCTCACAGAGTCAAAAGCAGCAGCCCGGGAGAAAGGGGTGTGAGGAGAAGAGGCCTTCAACGTGTTGGAGAGCTTCTCCCCTACGGCCACCACCATACTCACAGCCATCCCACTTAGGAGGATGGGGTGATCTGAATGGCCTTCCTCTGGCTGAAGCCACAGGGCCAGGAGGATCCTGGGCACCAGCTCCACCACCACCTGGGATGGGCTGAGCAGGTTGCTACAGGGCTTATTGGACAGCTTGTCCAGAATGCTCCTCACAGCTCTCTCCACGATGATGTGGACCTTGGGGTCGCTGAAATCAACAAAAAGCAGCAGAGAAAGCTAAACGATGTGCAATGTTCACACAGAGAACACTGCCCTAGTTATTTTCTGCATAGCTCCAGATGTGTAGATGAATGGAGCAAGCTGTATGCAGGGCAGTACATGGAACTCACATGTCAGCACCAGCTGGAGAGGTGGTGTGCATAGAGCGGCGGAGCTTGCAGACAGCCTTGTGCTCCATGTCAATCATTTTTAGGCAGGTGTTTACTTCCCAGGTCTGCCGTAGGAAACAGGAAGTCCCATTAGTGTAATTTCACAACAGATATATTCTGCTGTACTGACTAGTTGTTGAAAGGCTAGAAAGGAGCTCACTGACTGATAGTCTAAGTCTCTAACTCTCATTCTCTTACCAGCCGAGCGAGTTCGTTCCCCTCCTCCAGGGTTTCCTTCCACACCCTTCAAATAAAACACAAAGCATTTCAACTTTCCTGGCTTCCTATTTATCTGTTGTTTATTTTACCCACACCTCCTGGAGTGCTGCTGGTGACAGAGAATGGCAGTGAAGGTGAGAGCTGACGTGGTACTCACCTCTCCCTAAGGGATTTTTTGCCCTGAGACACCAGCCAGTCGCTCATGTGCTCCATGGTGACATGGGGCGAGACCTGGCCTCGACTCTGGAGCAGCAGATAGTGGACCATGAACTTCTTCTGCAAGATGAGGTAAGGTGTGAGACCGTGCCACTAAAGACCATATAATGTGCTTTCAGAAGGGCCTCTCGCAACATTTCACAACTGCTCATGTCTCACAATTTGCAAGTGATATTAAAAACTCTTATGACCATCTTCTCTAAACTGTCTTGAAATAAAACTCTTGTTTTGGGATTAAATCTATCTATTTTTTTCTGTGGTTACTTTTTTTGTGGGATGAATCTTACCTGTTTATTGTAATATGCTTCCTCCCAGCAGGCCTGCAGAGTCTGAAAATAAAGGCTGCTTCTACAGAATTCCTTTGAAGATAATTAAAACAATTATGCTTTATTGGGTACATTATGCACAGGCATTTACAGTATGCCAAAAGGAATATCTCCTAAGATTACCTTAGTGGGACCATAAGTGAACTCAGGAATGCTCCCAACCCTATCCATGGTCAGAGGGGGACGAAATGCAGCGCTATAAATATACGGGATGCTCTAGAGATAACAGGAATGACTTAAAGTCGCGAATGATCAATGCCTGTGGAGTCGTCCAATATGCTGCGCTGAGAATTGAGTTGTAGGCGATATTTGGATATGTTTGGCGCAATTTACATGTTTACATTCTATTGCCATGGAGAAATTGAGTTTCTAGAACGTGTTTTCTTCTATGTCTTTATTTCGTGAAATATTAAGATCTTTATTTTGTCATAATGTGTATATGAGGACGTTGGAGCCCGTTCCGATTCATGACGCGGTTATCCAGGTGCATGTTGCATAGACCTACTAATCCAACCTTGGCTTACAAGTTAAATTAAATTAGTATATATGCCTATACAAATCTATTGACCACATCCATTTAAATCAATGATTGTCAATTGAAAATGTGGTAGTTGTGTTATCCTGTTGTGCGTGTCAGGGCTCCTCTTAAGCACGTTATTCCAATATTTCCTAGAATTGACGCAGGTTACACTTTTGCAAAACTACTAGGTTAAAAATAAGAGCATGAATGACAATAAAGGTATGACTTGAATTATATGTGTAGTAGTGTGATGTTTCCCCTAGATTATGCACCAAATTGCACACAAGGACAGTTCAAGTAGGCCAGGTCAAGAGGGGATGTTAATAAATTAATAATAATAATAATTCAATGTGGTTTCTTTATTTAATTACAGCTGCATAGCTAATGTTATTTTTTGGTGTATAAACATTTTTATGTATCTATATTGCAAATACACCTAATTGTAAAAGTTGTGTATATTTTGGTTTGGTCCATCGCGGGTTATCTGTATTTATGTACCCTCTTATTGTTCTCTTTTGCCTGACCTTCAACTAGCAAGGTATGTTGTCCTTGGCGCCGTAATTTGTCGATATAAAACTGTGGTAAAGTTACACAAAGTGCTGTTACGCAACTACAGGTTTTGTTACAATGTGGACAATATAAAGATGTATGTTAACAACTTTCACCGAGCTCGCTAATTAGGGTACCTATTGTAACTCGGGAGTATTTGGGGCAGTGTTTGAGTGAGTTTCTATGTGCTCACGCAGGTGCCCGAGAGCTGTGGCTGCACCAAGGGCTAAACTATTGTGTGTTGTCTCTTCGTGTACAGGTATGTCATTTATTTTGTCAGAATTATGTTGTATATCATTTTACTTGTATTGTATAGTGTGTTGTTAGGCACTGAATGTGTGCATGCAGCACCTGTTCTCTTTTGCCTGACCTTCAACTAGCAAGGTGCCCGAGAGCTGTGGCTGCACCAAGAGCTAACATATTGTGTGTTGTCTCTTCGTGTGCAGGTCGAATAAAAATGATCCAACCATCAGAATTCCAGTTGTGGCAGTGTCCTAATTACGTGACCTGCCGACTGGTCAGCTCAAGCCGACCGCCGGAGCTGTGCATGTGGATGAGGTGCACGACCTGCGCATGTGAATTTGTTGATGGCTTACTGTAAGTGAATATATACTGTAAACAGTGAAAGTGAATGTAGCATATTCATTAGATACAGGTATTCGTGCTTATTTGTATGTTTTGGATGAATTTGTTTATTGCATTAATTGTTTTGGGTATTTGAATGCACTAAATTACATTGTATTTTAGTGCTCTGTTGATCCATGGAAGATTCTCAAATCCATAAGACGTGTTATGCTGTGGATTTTAGTGTGGGTAGAGGGAGGGGTGTCCTTCCATTTACACCAATTGTACAGTCAGCTCCTGGGAGTAGAGCGTTTGCTAGTCCTGAGTTTGCAAGCACTGGGAGGGGTAGGCTGTTTGTTCCACCTGACCAGGGTATCCCACCTCTGTCTTTTGATGTACCATCATCCACAGTACTCGGTGATAATGGGACGCCTCCGAGTCAGCTTAGTGACCTTATTAAGCAGATTGGTTCAGAGATAGGAGAATCTATCAGAGCGAGTTTACTGCAGCCTGGGGTTTCAAGTCTTTCTCCTGCCCGTCCCCCTCACCAACCCCAGCAGTTTCCCCTGCCTGAGCAGTGTGGGTCAACCTTTATTGATGCGTCCAAGCTGAATCTGGTTGTGAAGTCAGATGTTAGTGCTCCACCTCTTTTTAGGGGTGATGGCTCAGATAAGTACTCTGTCCTGGAGTGGGAGGAGTTAATGGAAGTCTACCTAGAGAAGAGGGGTTACACTGGGTCTGGGAATGTTGGGGAGGTGATGTCTAGGCTCATGGGGAGGGCACGGGATGTGACCAAAGTCTGGAAGCGTAACAACCTTGTTGTCACAGATGTTAAGGCGGTGTTCAGTGTTTTCAAGCAACACTTTGGGGATACTGTCTGCTCAGGTATGCCATTAGCTGATTTCTATTCAATCAAACCATATGCTAATGAGGGTCCAATAGATTTCTGGATTAGGCTTAACAAAGCTGCAGAGGCAGCCGAACAGTACCTTGTGAGTGAGAGCAGGACCTTACCCAATCAGTGCTCAGAGTTGGCAGTCATGTTTGTACGCAACTGTCCTGATAAAGAGTTGGCCCAAGTGTTCAAGAGCAAACCCATTCGTGACTGGACAGCCAGTGAGGTACAGGATCGGTTGGATGAACTGTTAAGGGAACATAAAGCATGTAGAACACAGCTTTCACAGCAGGTTGCTGCTGTTTTTGACTGCCCTCAGGAGGGAGTGGGTCCTGTGAAAAGACCTAATGTGTCATCTTTTTCTCAATGTGGCCGTGAACCAGACCAGGCACCATCTGTATCTGAGGGTGGGACATTAAATAAAGTTTTGACTTTGTTAGAGAAGGCTCTGGTCAGCAATACTCAGCAATACTCAGTCTGTGAGTGGCGCAGTGGTCTAAGGCACTGCATCGCAGTGCTAGCTGTGCCACTAGAGATCCTGGTTTGAATCCAGGCTCTGTCGTAGCCGGCCGCGACCGGGAGACCCATGGGGCGGCGCACAATTGGACCAGCGTCGCCTAGGGTAGTGGAGGGAATGGCCGGCTCAGTTCGTAGAGCATGGTGTTTGCAACGTGTCAAAGTCACGTCAATTCAAATCTGGTATTAGGAATAAAAGAGGTCAACACGACTTCTAAGATATACTAGTTATTTTAATTAATGCAAAAACCTTCAATGGTAAATATGATGTTTCGTATATACGGGCTCTTTGAAATACCTCGCAGGGCACTTAAGAGATCTAAAACATTGTTTCAGATCCAATACTCAAATACTCTGACAGAGAAAGTTTCCCACTTCTCTGCTGGCCAATTAGAGTAAAGGACTGAGTGTGGTTTAAACTTTACTCAGCCAATCCGTTGGTTCAGGTGTTGGTCCCATCTCCTCGGCGCCATTTGTTGCACACTTCAGCCAGGCATAAGTTTATCATAACAACCTGTCATAGTGAGAAGAGCCAGCTCCCTTAGACATCATTCCTACGTCCAAGGAAGGTTCACAGATCACAAAGAACCAGTATAGTCTAGCATTTGGAGACACAATCCTTATCTCATTTTACCCCCTAAAACAGCTCTTCACATCAATCACAGCCTGCCAGGTGTCACAACCTACATTAGCCCAGTCAAGAATGCATTCTTTCTAAGTTAGTCATCCCATCAATTTAGGAGAATAATAAATCCCCAATAATCCCCCTTTTCACACCTAATAAGGTGTGATTCAAAAAATAAGAAAACACAGATTGTCATTCATTATAATACAATACAAACAAAAAATCACACTTTTATTAATAGGCCATAATGATACTAAAAAATGTAAACCCTCAGTTCATCTACACCCAACTTGCAAATTGTTACCAGTCATCAAAGAACTTCAAACCATATAACACAGGATTAATAGAACACAAAACATAAAACTATTAACACATAAAACACAAACAAAGAAGGACATTTTGACTCCCTTTTGACACCCTCTAGGGTGTGATTCCAAAAATGTGAAAGGGAAAATGTAAGATTCCCTCTGTTGACACCATTTATGGTGTCACTCCAAATAACAGTTTGAACAGAATATAAACAACCCTGAGTATAACAGGATATGGAAATTAAATCACATCAAAAAATTAATAAACAAAAAATAATAATTCTAACCCTCTATTTCTCCCCTACACCTAACATGTACTGAGTTGGCTACCAGCCACCCAGGAATCCTTTACCTTCACCTCAGGAGGAATAAACAATCACAGTGGTTAGTAAAAACACAAGGTAATAAATGAGCAAAAACTGAAATTAAATGCGTGTATATATTTTACTAGGCAAACCATGGATCATCCAACTTGGTCTCAGAGTCAGTGGCAGAGTCACCCGCAACTTCCTGGGCTGGCAACAACGGCATCACTCCTGACACCCGCACCACTCCTACCACTGACTTCCTGAGACAGGGAATGATACAAGCAGCACAACACATCAACAATAAAAACACAATTACTAGGGTCAGAAACCCAGTAACCACCATAGAAGAATACTTACCGAACCAGTCACTTAACCAGGAGAACAGCCCACCACTCCCCACTCCAGCCATGCTCTTCATTTCTGCTGACAACCTTCCAGGCCAACTAGGGCCTTTGTGATGCTCCCGTCCGGGCTAGTATTGTTAGGAATAAACGTACAGCATTGTTCCCCAAACATCTTACACACACCCCCTTGGTTAGCAAGCAACATGTCAAGTGCTAGTCTATTTTGCCTAGCCACCCTAGAGGTGGCCTCTAGTTGTTCCGACATTCCAGTCAGGGCAGTGCGTGTATAGTTAACAAATCGCTGTTGGTTATAATAGATGTAATTTATCCAAGATCGCTGTTTAGCAGCATCTATGGCAGGTCCTATGATTGGCAACAAATGCCACAACCCATCATTCCTGTTGAGTGCCTGGAACTGTAATGGTACTCCCACAGGCACCCCCAACAGGTTAGAGTGGATCTCCTCTCCTGCTGACCATGGGGCACTACGTTTCCCCCGCCTCATTCTCTCTCTGTCTGGGGCTAGCTGGGCGATGCCCAAAAGTTGGTCTGAGGAAACATGAATAATGGTCAGAGGTATAATCAAACTGGCTAATGCACACGTGCCCTGCCAGTCCCCCTTTAGAATCGGGGTTAGTTTTCTATTTGGTCCACAGATCCACCACACATCAGCCACCCCTTTTGTCTGGGTTTTACCCTCTACTGGCCAAGTGCTGTTCATAGTTACATTCACAGCACAGTCCCCTGGTGGTAGCCTACCATAGTTAACACCCTTACCTGTTCCAGTAATGCAACTGTAATTACCTCCATACCTCCAAGCCTGAACTCCTTCAGGTGCCTTTTGTTGGGGAACCTCAGGGAAAATCAAACTTAGGGCTTTGCACAGGGTGGTGTTTGGCAGTGAATGTTAGAACTCTTCCAATATGCACTGCCATCCTTCCCCTTCTCCTAAAGCGAATTTTGCTAGAGATGACATGCAGGAGCTTGCAGGGATTTGTAGTTTTGCATGATGTCTACTTTGATGCTAATTAGCATTTTCGAATCTGAGAGTAAATAGAGCCAAATATACTGATAAAAGTCAACTTGTCCGAGAGAGATTTACATGGTTACAAAAACGTCACGCCAGCCCTTATTTTAAGTGTTTCTAAAATCCCCAATGGGAAAAATGAATGGTGGAAAAACGATTGGAACCATTTCCCTGTTTGACCACTAGGTTTTATGGGTATTATGACTCATACTGTGGGACTCTATAGGGCTCCAGCCAAAAGAAGTGCACTATATTGGAACTAAGGTGCTATTTCGGACACAAGCATAGATATGATGCATTATTATGTGACCATAGAAATAGAATCACTAGAAAGGATAGAGCCTCTGACCTTGGCAATTTGACTGGTAAACTGAACTAAATACCTGATATGATGTTCTGGTGATTCTATTTCTCTGAATATGATGCATTATGATGTGACAATGAGAGTTGGGTTAATGGTGCTCTCAAGGCAACTGGGAACTCGAAAAAAATAACTAGGTCAAATCATGTCTGTGATCTTCAGGTCGGAAAGTCGGAGCTCTAGAAAGATGCCAGAGTTTCCGACTTGGAATTCCTTTTTACATTTTGTGGTGGTAATTTTACCCCCTTTTTCTCCCCAATTTTTCGTGATATCCAATTGGTAGTTACGATCTTGTTACAATATTGTCTCATCGCTGCAACTCCCCAGCAGGCTCGGGAGAGGTGAAGGTCGAGTCAGGCGTCCTCCAAAACATGACCCGCCAAGCCGCGCTGCTTCCGACTTGGAATTCCGAGTTGGATGACTGTTCAAAACGATTTTTCCCAGTCGGAGCTTGTTTTTTTTCTCCTATTTCCCAGTTGTCTTGAACGCACTGAAGTCGGAAGTCAGAGATTTCCCAGTTGTTTTGAACACGGCAAAAGGCGACACAGTAGGTGACATCTAAACATGACTTTGTGCTGTCTTTCAGAGGTCAGAGGTCAGTGGGAATGACCTCACCCTCATAGACCTGGATGACCCCATCAATGAAGCTGATGTTATGAAGGAAGTCAGGTAAGTGATTTACACTAATGACACATTTGTGACTGGTTACAGGATCACATAGGCCTACAGATACAGATTCAGTAGTAGGTCAAAGGTCACCGCCTATGGAGAGGTAGGCCCAGAGCCATGTATTTAGAGAGTTGGGACATTGAGATATAAACTCAGCAAAAAAAGAAACGTCCTCTCACTGTCAACTGCGTTTATTTTCAGCAAACTTAACGTGTAAATATTTGTATGAACATAACAATATTCAACAACTGAGACATAAACTGAACAAGTTCCACAGACGTGTGACCAACAGAACAAAGGGGGGGGTCAAAATCTAAAGTAACAGTATCTGGTGTGGCCACCAGCTGCATTAAGTACTGCAGTGCATCTCCTCCTCATGGACTGCACCAGATTTGCCAGTTCTTGCTGTGAGATGTTACCCCACTCTTCCACCAAGGCACCTGCAAGTTCCCAGACATTTCTGGGGGGAATGGCTAAATCCTAGCCCTCACCCTCCGATCCAACAGATCCAGGCTCTTCATGGCAGAACACTGACATTCCTGTCTTGCAGGAAATCACGCACAGAACGAGCAGTATGGCTGGTGGCATTGTCATGCTGGAGGGTCATGTCAGGATGAGCCTGCAGGAAGGGTACCACATGAGGGAGGAGGATGTCTTCCCTGTAACGCACAGCGTTGAGATTTCCTGCAATGACAACAAGCTCAGTCCGATGATGCTGTGACACACCGCCCAAGACCATGACGGACCATCCACCTCCAAATCGATCCCGCTCCAGAGTACAGGCCTCGGTGTATCGCTCATTCCTTCGACGATAAACACGAATCCGACCATCACCCCTGGTGAGACAAAACCGCGACTCGTCAGTGAAGAGCACTTTTTTAGCCAGTCCTGTCTGGTCCAGCGACGGTGTGTTTGTGCCCATAGGCGACGTTGTTGCCGGTGATGTCTGGTGAGGACTTGCCTTACAACAGGCCTACAAGCCCTCAGTCCAGCCTCTCTCAGCCTATTACGGACAGTCTGAGCACTGATGGAGGGATTGTGCGTTCCTGGTGTAACTCGGGCAGTTGTTGTTTCCATCCTGTACCTGTCCCGCAGGTGTGATGTTCGGATGTTCCGATCCTGTGCAGGTGTTGTTACATGTGGTCTGCCACTGCGAGGACGATCAGCTGTCCGTCCTGTCTCCCTGTAGCTCTGTCTTAGGCGTCTCACAGTACGGATATTGCAATTTATTGCCCTGGCCACATCTGCAGTCCTCATGCCTCCTTGCAGCATGCCTAAGGCACGTTCACGCAGATGAGCAGGGACCCTGGGCATTTTTCTTTTGGTGTTTTTCAGAGTCAGTAGAAAGGCCTCTTTAGGGTCCTACGTTTTCATAACTACCGTCTGTAAGCTGTTAGTGTCTTAATGACCGTTCCACAGGTGCATGTTCATTAATTGTTTATGGTTCAATGCATTGAACAACATTTTACATTTTAGTCATTTAGCAGACACTCTTATCCAGAGCGACTTACAGTTAGTGAGTGCATACATTTTCATACTGGCCCCCCGTGGGAAACAAACCCACAACCCTGGCGTTGCAAGCGCCATGCTCTACCAACTGAGCTACAGGGGACTAGCATGGGAAACAGTGTTTAAACCCTTTACAATGAAGATCTGTGAAGATATTTGAATTTTTACGAATTATCTTTGAAAGATCCTGAAAAAGGGACGTTTTCTTTTTTTGCTGAGTTTATGTATACATTACATGACACAGTAGATATCCATATGACAGCTGGCTCCCCATGGGCAATGTTGACATTTTTAAACAATGCTATGTAACTGAACATCTATAATTAGAATTTACTTATAATGAAAGGATAAATGAAAGGCTCCAAGGCGCTAACATGGAGTCATTTTAAAAGTTGGCAGAATTCTCTAAATATTTGGCTCTGGATAGGCCGAGTCATCTCAAGAGTATTGGAGCCATAGAATTTGAGTGATTCTATTCTAATTCTAGAATGATTCATTCTAATTCTATGATACTAATTCTATAATTGGAACACATCCTCACACTCACATTATAGCAGTGACCTAAGAGAGATTCCCTTTTCTCTATCTAGATCCCATAAAGATCACAGAGAGGCTGAGAGACTAACCAAGTTGGACGAGGCTGTTCTAGAGACAGATACCCCAACTCAGTCACAGGAGGTTGAAGGAGAGAGTGAGTTGGACGAAGCTGTTGCCATCCCATCTCAGTCACAGGAGGTTGAAGGAGAGAGTAAGTTGGACAAGGCTGTTGCCATCCCATCTCAGTGGTAGGAGGTTGAAGGTAGGAGTGAGTTGGACGAGGCTGTTGCCATCCCATCTCAGTCGCAGGAGGTTGAAGGTAGGAGTGAGTTGGACGAGGCTGTTGCCATCCCATCTCAGTCGCAGGAGGTTGAAGGAGAGAGGGATTTGGACGAGGCTGTTGCCATCCCATCTCAGTCACAGGAGGTTGAAGGAGAGAGTGAGTTGGACGAGGCTGTTGCCATCTCATCTCAGTCACAGGAGGTTGAAGGAGAGAGTGAGTTGGACGAGGCTGTTGCCATCCCATCTCAGTCACAGGAGGTATGATGTATTTTTCTATTACATGTATGACATTTCATTGAGATATTTTGTGTTTTAATGACGCAAAATTGAATTCCAGCCTAACACTGCTTTCTGTTGTCGCCATCAGGATGCAGTGTTGACATTCACTACCGTGACCCACAAGGATGAAACTTCCCAGACCAGCTTCACCCTCAGCAGGGGAAAGAGAAGCTACCCAGACCTACACACCTTTGTGCAGGACATGCAGGACGAGTAAGTTGCTCTTTGGCTTCCCCATGTATCCCCTAGATATGATCCCTATCTCAATTGCATACTCCTCGTGTCCTCTCTTCTCAAAACCCATTGGATGAGAAAGCCAGAGGTCCCGCCCTTCTGAACTTCTCATCCAATGGGTTTTGAGAAGGAGGCGAGGAGATTGAGAGTCTCCCATAGTCTCGGGCCAATACAAAGGACTCAACGGACCAAATAACCAATCAGGGATGTCTGGGTGTGGCCTAGTTCCATAGAGGTCCATCCATAACGTAGTCTAAGATAATAGAGGTAATGTCAATCCATAACGTAATCTAAGATAATAGAGGTAAAGTCCATCCATAACGTAATCTAAAATAATAGAGGTAATGTCCATCCATAACATAATCTAAAATAATAGAGGTAATGTCCATCCATAACGTAGTCTAAGATAATAGAGGTAATGTCATGTAGTTCATTGTGTACTTGCATTTATTTACTTTTCAGCCTTTGGAATCTGCTGAGTGAGAATATGCGTGCCGGGGTGAGTTATAGTCACCTCTAAAGTAGTTAATGTTGGTAAAATGGACCAAACATTCATTTGTGGAAATCCTGCAGGACCTTTAATCCTGAACCACTGCTTTAATTGACTAGCTTGAGTAAATGGTTCTACGTTTTATATCAGTGCAGCCCCTTTAACAAACTAACTCTGTATGGTCTTTTAACATTGCAGATGAGCAGACATGAGTTTAGTGCCAAGTGCATGGATATTGTAGCATGGGTGATGGAGTCTACATCCACTGTGGTTGTTCCCGCCCTTGACCTCACCATGCAGATAGAGCTCTCTGATTCGCCAAGCTCTTCTGGATCAGGAAGTAATGAGGCAGGAGAGGTGACCTCTCTTGGCCGCAGCGTCAGATTCAGCTGTAGTGGAGGACCCAGCAGGTGCACCAGCGCCAGAACCGCCTACAGCACACGCACTCCCACGCCTTTCCCCTCCTCTCACAGGTACCTAGCCCTATCCCCTCCTCTCACAGGTACCTAGCCCTATCCATGCCTCTCACAGGTACCTACCCCTATCCCCTCCTCTCACAGGTACCTAGCCCTATCCATGCCTCTCACAGGTACCTACCCCTATCCCCTCCTCTCACAGGTACCTAGCCCTATCCCCTCCTCTCACAGGTACCTAGCCCTATCCCCTCCTCTCACAGGTACCTAGCCCTATCCACGCCTCTCACAGGTACCTAGCCCTATCCCCTCCTCTCACAGGTACCTAGCCCTATCCCCTCCTCTCACAGGTACCTAGCTCTATCCACGCCTCTCACAGGTACCTAGCCCTATCCCCTCCTCTCACAGGTACCTAGCCCTATCCCCTCCTCTCACAGGTACCTAGCCCTATCCCCTCCTCTCACAGGTACCTAGCCCTATCCTCTCCTCTCACAGGTACCTAGCCCTATCCCCTCCTCTCACAGGTACCTAACCCTATCCATGCCTCTCACAGGTACCTAGCCCTATCCCCGCCTCTCACAGGTACCTAGCCCTATCACCTCCTCTCACAGGTACCTAGCTCTATCCACGCCTCTCACAGGTACCTAGCCCTATCCTCTCCTCTCACAGGTACCTAGCCCTATCCATGCCTCTAACAGGTACCTAGCCCTATCACCTCCTCTCACAGGTACCTAGCCCTATCCCCTCCTCTCACAGGTACCTAGCCCTATCCCCTCCTCTCACAGGTACCTAGCCCTATCCCCTCCTCTCACAGGTACCTAGCCCTATCCCCTCCTCTCACAGGTACCTAGCCCTATCCCCTCCTCTCACAGATACCTAGCCCTATCCCCTCCTCTCACAGGTATCTAGCCCTATCCCCTCCTCTCACAGATACCTAGCTATATCCCCTGCTCTTTTTGCAGTATTTCCTGTTATAGGTACAAATATCCATTCCAGATCCACTTAGTGAGAAATACTACTTAGATACTACACAACCACTCTAAAACGTTTACTGTGTTTGGTCTGAGTGTGGTTTGAGAGTTCACAATGCTTCCTTTGAATAACAATAACAAGGTTGAGTTTGTGTCCCAAATTCTTGGATCATATTTTTTATTTTGTTACATTATACTATTCATTTCTGTTGTGCATTCTGCAGGTCCATGACCTCTTTGCTGAGTGAGAACGAAGAGCGATATGTCTCCTCACCTGAGGGTGGCGATAGAGAGATGAGACACAGACCACACTCAGCACCACTGAGATCTGTGTTTGGCATCTCTGAGGACTCTGTCTTCGACATGGTCCAGAGCGGCCAGTCGCAGGGTGACATCGTACCGCCGCCCAAACGGAGTAGACAGGAGAAATACAGACCTAGCAAAATGTCAACGGACGGCAAGTTTATGATGGGTATTGTCGAGTTGGTTATAAACCTTCTCAACTCCAGATTGGCTGAGCTAATGCGAAGTGTCAGTCAGGGAACTCTAGTTCTGCTGACTGGAAGTATCTCAGCAAGTCAACAGTTTGCCCAAGAGATGCTAAGCATGGCGACTTCTAAGATGTATTCCCATGCCATAGAGCATATTGCGCTCGGCCACAAGTCTCCCCTTGAGATAGAGACGGAGCTTGAGGCCATCTTGGGTCCTCTGGCTGGACAGGTCATAGTCATCATCATAGATAGCATCATCAAGGCTAAAGCCAACGGAGGAAATGAGGGGAGAGCGACCAGCCCCTTGACCTATTTTCTAACTGCCATTTCGGCAGAAATACAAAGCCTAGTGGTTCACAGATCGGCTAGCAGACCATCCACCAGACTGTCCAACAACAACCACTGCTGAACATTTCCAAGTCAAAGGTCTTAAGATCAGTTCTGCTCAAAATGGCAGAGCTCTTTGGCCAAGGTCCAAGTGAAACCTGTCTAGTTCCACTAGTCCAGAGTCAGTCCAACAACTCCATTTGCGACTGGACTGTGAATGCAGGCACCATTCATCCAAGTACATTTCTGTCCGACAACAGAGTGACAGAAGTGTCATCCGATGTTGTGGATCTTGTACTTGAGGTTTTTTGGATAACAGGATTTTTGGATAACAGGAACCCGTCAAGGCCACAGAGTGCCTGCTCCCACAACTCAGCTAGTGTAGCAATAGATATGAGAGCTTTTGCTGGGGACTTGGTCAGACAGGTGTCTGTCAAACTCATCCCATTTGTTTCTGAGAGTCAACTCTCCACCATGTCCATGACAGATCTGTCATCATCTTTTTCTGACTCCACCTTGAAGCAGTTGTGTTCTCGCTCTGTTGTTGCTCTGGTAACTGCCTGTCAAGCAATCAAAACGGAGCTCGAGAACCAGAGACCTACCAACCTGGCAGCCAGAGACCTACTATCGTCTCTGGTAGAGACCATTGAGGACATGGATATCTCTGACATCCTCCAGGGCCCGTCGGCCATTTTGGAGGAGGCTGCTGTGATAAAGCACCCAGAGATGTCCACCTCGACAATATACAGATCTCTGCTTCTCGAATCATCTCTCGCCTCCTCTAAGATGGTCACTGAGAGCATTATCTTCAACAACCCATGTCCATCAGAGGAGAGTGTGAGTATTCAGAAGGAGCTCCCTGCTGATAAAGTTGACATCCTCCATGGTCAACCAGTGGAGGAGTATATTGTCAAAGCTGAGCAATGCATCACTCAGGTCATTCAGGATGCAGCTGTGACATATACTGCTGCGCTGGATAAAACCGACACTTGTGGGAAACTGTCGGAAATCCTATCTGTCCATGTTTCCTCAGAGAATATTGAGGAGGCATCCTCTGATCTCTTTGGTGGAATTATTTCCGACCTGCATGAGGTATCTGAGGTCAATAAGGCCTCCTTGCGTACGAAATCAGGTCGCAAAATGTTCTGGGTGGAAGTGAGTTCAGGTTCCCAGAAGATTTATACCAAAACCCTGGACAAACTAAGGAAGCTG
This sequence comes from Coregonus lavaretus, assembly GCF_964263955.1. Taxonomy (NCBI): domain Eukaryota; kingdom Metazoa; phylum Chordata; class Actinopteri; order Salmoniformes; family Salmonidae; genus Coregonus; species Coregonus lavaretus. The sequence continues at coordinate 218,983 of NW_028164966.1, forward strand.
TTCACCTCCCACCATCTCACTGAGGGAAAAAATACTCCTGTGCAAATCGAGCTTTCTGCAACTGGACTACTTGTAACTGAGGCCACTGTGGAGGAATCTCCTGTAACTGAGGCCACTTTGGCAGTGTCTCCTGTACAGAAGACAGACAGTAAGACCCCTTCTAAGGCCTCAGCCTACCAGCTCACCCTCGACACCTGCACTAAAGGGGTAATCAAACAGGTGATCTCGGTGCTGAGGGTGGACACTTCAAAGGAAGACTGCTCCGCTTCCGTTGGGGAGAGCACGTCAAATTCATCCTTCGACTTCAACCAGAAGTTGGACTCGATAATTTCGAAATTGGAGGACCTCACCATTTCGAGTGATGTGACGTCAGCCGAGATTGCCACACTCACGCGATCTCTTAGTGCAGCCAGCAGAACCTCTAACATTTCCATCCAGAGCTTTCACAGTGCTGAGTTCCGAGCTAAGGCCAAACACATTGTGAGTGAGACCATTCTCAGAGCTGCTAGCAAAGCCAGCCATTCTTTGCTACAGAGCATGCCTAGCACCACCTTCTCACACCATGCGGTTTCTACAGCCGAAGATATAGTAAATATTATCATGCAAGACCTTGAAAGTGTATCCCAGTACACTGTGGACGACGCAGACTCCTTCCCACTAGGAGAGAAAAAGCTGGAGTTCCAGCTCAAACCCAGAGTTGTCTTTGACAACTTATTGGATGCTGCTCAAACCATGTACCACAGAGTAAAGGATAGACTGAACATCTTTTTCTCTTTTCCACCAGTGTCAGTCACCACAGCCAAATATGTGCTGGACTCTACCCCTGTGGAGACACTCAGACGTTCTAAGTCCGCTGACACTGCTCTTGTTGAGGACAGGAGCCGCCCTCCGTCTGTGAGAAGTGAGAAGCCTTTGTCAAAAGTCTGTTTGGCTAAAAGGTCTAAAGCCCTTGTGTCTTCGAGTGGCTCTTCAACAGACCACCATATAATTGACACATGCAGTGAGGATGTCACTCTGCCCACCAGGAGTATGTCAGTTGTGAGCAACAACAGTTTGAAGAGAGCCTCTCCTCTCCACGGCAGTGGATTGAGTGAAAGTTGCAAATCTCTTGTGGCCAACTCTGAGAGTTCATCTGTTGGGCAGATTGCAAGTGAGGAGTGTCTGATAGCCACTAACATCTTAGACTCTGTACTTGAGAGCCTTGACCAGTTGCCTGACATGAGCGCTGCCGATGAAATCACAAGGACAGAATCCCATACCTCTATCGCAATGGACGAGACAGGTTCACGGTCAACGCTTGTGAGCCAACAAGAAATAAACATATCTGACACCAATATCATAGTGAAAACTATAATGGACACATTGAAGACGGACGACCCAGAGATGACTTCAGCAGAAGAACATCTGGATAGGCTCCTGTCAGTTGAAGCCCTTCAAGGTGCATCTGGCAACCTGATCGCAAAGGTCCATGGTCTCATTCAGGAGATAACCATAAACCGCCAGCTTCAATCCATGGTTGGCCACAGAAGCCTCTCTCAACCAGCGCTGCCTAAACCAGCCCTGAGGAAGCTGTCAAAGGACGATGCCTCAGAGCTCATTCACAACTTTGCCCAGACTTCTGTTAGGAGACTCCTGGGGCAGTGTATGGGAAGGCCTATGCCACCATCGGCTGAAATGGTTTTGGATCAGCTCATCAAGTTGATGACAGACGTGGTGATGGACAGCCTGACTTATGTGTCCAAGTCTACAATGGAGGATGGTAAGTGAAAGTACCTATTTTCATCTGCATAGGACTTAATTGTAACATGATGCTCAATACATTGCGTTTTATGATGTGAAATTCACTGGTTGTGTCCAAAATGGCACCTTCTTCCATATTTAGTGCACTACTTTTGACCAGACCCTATGGGCCCTGGTCAAAAGTAGTGCACTATAAAGTGAAGAGAATGCCATTTGGGATGCAGTGACTGACTTCAATGGCTGCGTCCTCTTCTCCCAGTTATTGTACACAGGTCGGTCACACTAGCGTGCTCTTCTCACTCAGACACCAGCAATGCCACAAGTGACATCACTCATGGTGTTGTAGCTGACCTTAATGCTACTGAGGAATTCCCTGCCAGGAGCCTTAGCCCGGCTGATGTAAAGGCTGACGGCATGGCCCGCCTTCCCTCTGCCAGAGGGGAAGAGACTAAGAAGAACAGGAAGTGGCGTTTCCTACCGAAAATGCATAAGTTTCCAAAGATCATGATTAAGGTAGGGTGCTCTGTGTTTTGAGATTACCTCTGTAAGGCAGGGCTGAAATTTACCCTACAGATTCACTACACCCCTATTGTCTCTCAGCATTAGAACAATACTGTTGTCATTGTCTTTAGGAGGTTGAGTGAGGACGCTGTAATGCAATCCTAATACACATGGGAGAGAGTCAATGGCTATGTCCCAAATGGCACCCTATTCCCTGCAATTGTCTGTTTTCTGACCTCTAATTTTCCAGCTTAGCAAGGTACCTTAACTGCTTCATAAGAGCACAGCACAGCCTTAATTGATCTGAATGGAAGGGTGTTTGGTATGTCTAAGGCAGCACGCACTAGCATGTATGGACGTCCAGGTGCTGTATACGTAGACATATCTGGGGACATGGTCAATGCTAAATTGGACAGGAGCAGAGCCAGGTTAGTGGCCATCACTGTCTTTCATCCATTTAAAATGTATACTAATGTGTTACTGTTGAATATGTATACCTCTGAATTCACATCACCGTAGTCATTTTTATTTTATCTTGTTATACCTTTTAACGTCTGAAGTGAACCAGAAATTAAATTACTTAGAAAATATAGCACTATATCAAAATATTCTCATCAGAGAATAGCAATAAGCCTCGATAGACCTTCATGATGTATTTACATATGCAATAAAGTTGCTAGGTAACATGTTTAATGTTTGACCTATTATTTATTATTTCCTTTGTCAGAGAGGTGCCCTGTAGTCCACCTCCTCCTGTGAGTATGGCTGACCATATGGCGATCACAGAAGCACTGGCGGTCCTGAAAGGAGCCAAACGGACTTTACTCATCATTGGCAAAGTTAGGCATTGCTTTTTTAATAGCCAGATCATCTGGGGGAAACAGAACTAAAATGTTGCATAATTGCGTCAGATACTTGGTTAAGGTCTGGGGAGATGTTAAGAGAAAGATACTAACGACCCCTTGCGAAGTTTCCACCCCCCTAAACGGAAACTCTCTGCAAGTTTCAGGCAAGTTTATGGGCCAAATGTCCCCTCCCCTTCTGAAATTGAAAAGATGCGAGTACCTGCGAAATCGTGATTTGTCCAAATGATTAGTGGTGAAAAATCAGCGTACCGGAACAAATTTGTCACATCCCAGTCTGTTGACAGACGCTACTTCCAGTTATGTTACGTGCGTCTGTCCAGGAGAGATCAATAGCCAGGTGAGACGCACTGTAACACATATAGCACTGTACCACAGCCGGGGCGGCAAGTAGCTTAGTGGTTAAGAGCGTTGTGCCAGTAACCGAAAGGTCGTTGGTTCTAATCCCCGAGCCGACTAGGTGAAAAATCTGTTGATGTGCCCTTGAGTAAGGCACTTAACCCTAATTGCTCATGTAAGTCGCTCTGGATAAGAGCGTCAGCTAAATGACTAAAATGTAAATGTACCACGGTTCAGTCGAAAATAGGGCCACGTTCAGTAGACAAATGTTGTTGACATGATTTCTCATTCTACCTGTCCGAGAGGCACGTTCGTTCTACATGCTATATTTCTATCTGAACGTTGCACAACGTTTTGCTCAGCTGAATGCATCCCAGTTGTGAAGGCCAGTCTGTTGAAATCCGTGTGGCAGTGCCCTCTGTCTGTGTCCCTCTGCAGGTGCAGCCCATGGAAGAGCAGAGGGGGCTCTGAAGGAGCTGGTGGAGGGGTGTGACCTGCCCTTCCTGCCCACCCCCATGGGTAAAGGGGTGCTGCCTGACGATCACCCCAACTGTGTTGCTGCTGCCCGCTCCAGGTCAGCCTCTCCTTCTCTCAGCTGGCATCATATTCATGTACAGACCATTGACTGTATAAGTAGGACCAATAATTTCCCTGACCATTTGAACGGACCACGAAACTCCTGAAATCCCTATCTATAACTAGTCTCTCCTGGCCAGGTCATGTCAATGTAAACTGGTGTCAATCAAACAACTACACTACTCCTATAACTAGCCTCTTTTCATTACATTTTGTTTTGTCCCTGCTCTCCTCCTCCTCTCTTCCTATCCTCCTCCTCCTCTCTTCCTATCCTCCTCCTCCTCTCTTCCTCCTCCTCCTCCTCTTCCTATCCTCCTGGTTCTATGGTCTTGGTGGGGACTGCAGAGCTCTGCTCCAGTCTGATGTTGTGGTCCTACTTGGTGCCAGACTCAACTGGATCCTGCACTTTGGCCTTCCCCCCAGGTTTGACACCCAAGTAAAGGTCATCCAGCTAGGTCAAAGGTCACCAGTAGGGTTTCTTTTTTTTCCTTCTTTTTTTCGGATTCCAGATTTTCTGCTTATTCCGTTCTGATTTCTGGAATCTTCCAACAGGGATTTCTGGGAATTTTGGGAAAGTAACTGTAATTTTGCAACCCTAGTCACAGGTCATTTCATAGTGAACTACATTTCATTGTAACCAGGTATAAAGGTATTTGACTCAGTCTATTGGATTTAGTCTATCAATTATATAGCTTCTCTATAAGTCTTTGTGGTCTCTCCAAATAATGTCATGGCTGTCTTAGTGCTGTACAGTACATCTATATTTAAGCAATAAGGCCCGAGGGGGTGTGGTATATGGCCAATATACCACGTCTAGGGGCTGTTCTTAAGCACGATGCAACGCGGAGTGCCTCGATACAGCCCTTAGCCGTGGTATATTGGCCCTATACCACAAACCCCAGAGGTGCCTTATTGCTATTATAAACTGGTTACCAACGTAATTCGAACAGTCAAAATACATTTCAAATCAAATCAAATCAAATTTTATTGGCCACATGCGCCGAAATACAACAGGTGCAGACATTACAGTGAAATGCTTACTTACAGCCCTTAACCAACAGTGCATTTATTTTTAACAAAAAAGTAAAAATAAAACAACAACAAAAAAAGTGTTGAGAAAAAAGAGCAGAAGTAAAATAAAAGAAGAGTAGGGAGGCTATATATACAGGGGGGTACCGGTGCAGAGTCAATGTGCGGGGGCACCGGCTAGTTGAGGTAGTTGAAGTAATATGTACATGTGGGTAGAGTTAAAGTGACTATGCATAAATAATTAACAGAGTAGCAGCAGCGTAAAAGGATGGGGTGGGGGGGCAGTGCAAATAGTCCGGGTAGCCATGATTAGCTGTTCAGGAGTCTTAAGGCTTGGGGGTAGAAGCTGTTGAGAAGTCTTTTGGACCTAGACTTGGCACTCCGGTACCGCTTGCCGTGCGGTAGCAGAGAGAACAGTCTATGACTAGGGTGGCTGGAGTCTTTGACAATTTTGAGGGCCTTCCTCTGACACCGCCTGGTATAGAGGTCCTGGATGGCAGGAAACTTGGCCCCAGTGATGTACTGGGCCGTACGCACTACCCTCTGTAGTGCCTTGCGGTCGGAGGCCAAGCAGTTGCCATACCAGGCGGTGATGCAACCAGTCAGGATGCTCTCGATGGTGCAGCTGTATAATTTTTTGAGGATCTGAGGACCCATGCCAAATCTTTTCAATCTCCTGAGGGGGAATAGGCTTTGTCGTGCCCTCTTCACGACTGTCTTGGTGTGTTTGGACCATGATAGTTCGTTGGTGATGTGGACACCAAGGAACTTGAAGCTCTCAACCTGTTCCACTACAGCCCCGTCGATGAGAATGGGGGCGTGCTCAGTCCTCTTTTTTTTCCCTGTAGTCCACAATCATCTCCTTTGTCTTGGTCACGTTGAGGGAGAGGTTGTTATCCTGGCACCACACGGCCAGGTCTCTGACCTCCTCCCTCAACGTGACCCATGTTATACGGTCAGATATACCACAGCTTTCAGCCAATCAGCATTCAGGGCTCGAGTCACCCGGTTTATAAAAGGGAACGTGTGTGTGTCAGCCTTAGCATTATGTGGTGCTGCCTGGTTATTTCTGTTGTGTTTAGCTTGAGGTTTGGCCACTCCTCCAGCTGCTGTTACATGTGTCACGCACGGCGCTCTTCCTGTCGTGTCGTTGCTGGTATGTTGTAGTAACGTTCCACATACGTTATTTATGTCAAGGTCAATGTCAAGGTTGATCTGTGTGCTGAGGAGATGGGGAACAACGTGCAACCTGCTGCTGCTCTCCTGGGGGACATCAATACTATTGTCAAGCAGGTAACACAACACAGTCCTGGGGGACTGGAGATCCTGGTTTGAATCCAGGCTCTGTCGTAGCCGGCCGCGACCGGGAGACCCATGGGGCGGCGCACAATTGGACCAGCGTCGCCTAGGGTAGTGGAGGGAATGGCCGGCTCAGTTCGTAGAGCATGGTGTTTGCAACGCCAGGGTTGTGGGTTCGATTCCCACGGGGGGTATGAAAAAAAAAAAGTTACGTATGCACTAACTGTAAGTCGCTCTGGATAAGAGCGTCTGCTAAATGACTTAAACATGTTAAATGTAGAGGGCCCCGTAAACAGTTCCACAAACGTCAGCATGAGTGCTCTGACTGTGGAAGCACTAATCACTGGACCAAAGCTCACTGTCAGATGCACCAGCTGTGCGTCAAGTGCTTTTCTCCGGGCCACATGAGCTTTGACTGTAGTGAGGCTGGGCAGCGACAGAACCCTGGATGTGGACAGACTGGCAGGTCTCAGGAAAACTAGAAAGCCTCCGTTCTGAGGAGGGCAATGTGGGGCATTCTTATTTTTCCTCCACTGATGATGATATCCAATCTGTTTATTCTTACTTTTGTGAGTCAGTACCCAAGAACAACACAGTCATTTTTCAGAACACAATGAGAATTACTCAGAATGACAGTTTGTTTTACACCACTGTGCTAGTACAGGATAAAGTTGAGCTGAAGGGGATGTTAGATAGTGGGTCCATGGCTACTACTCTGCGCGCAGATATTGTACCTCGGTTGAGGGAGGCAGGAGTGGTAGAGGGGAACTTTCTAGCTCCTTCAGACATCATCCTGGTGGGTTGTGGTGGGAACAAACTAGCCCAGTGGGCATGTGTGACTTAAAAATGCAACTTTATGGCTTCTGTTATGTAGTCCCAGTGCTTATTGTTGATGGGCAGGTTGATGAACTCATTGTGGGAACTAATGTGTTGAAGTCTCTGATTAGACAGTGAGTTTCTATGTGCTCACGCAGGTGCCCGAGAGCTGTGGCTGCACCAAGGGCTAAGCTATTGTGTGTTGTCTCTTCGTGTACAGGTATGTCATTTATTTTGTCAGAATTATGTTGTATATCATTTTACTTGTATTGTATAGTGTGTTGTTAGGCACTGAATGTGTGCATGCAGCACCTGTTCTCTTTTGCCTGACCTTCAACTAGCAAGGTGCCCGAGAGCTGTGGCTGCACCAAGAGCTAACATATTGTGTGTTGTCTCTTCGTGTGCAGGTCGAATAAAAATTATCCAACCATCAGAATTCCAGTTGTAGCAGTGTCCTAATTACGTGACCTGCTGACTGGTCAGCTCAAGCCGACCGCCGGAGCTGTGCATGTGGATGAGGTGCACGACCTGCGCATGTGAATTTGTTGATGGCTTACTGTAAGTGAATATATACTGTAAACAGTGAAAGTGAATGTAGCATATTCATTAGATACAGGTATTCGTGCTTATTTGTATGTTTTGGATGAATTTGTTTATTGCATTTATTTTTTTTGGTATTTGAATGCACTAAATTACATTGTATTTTAGTGCTCTGTTGAGCCATGGAAGATTCTCAAATCCATAAGACGTGTTATGCTGGGGATTTTAGTGTGGGTAGAGGGAGGGGTGTCCTTCCATTTACACCAATTGTACAGTCAGCTTCTGGGAGTAGAGCGTTTGCTAGTCCTGAGTTTGCAAGCACTGGGAGGGGTAGGCTGTTTGTTCCACCTGACCAGGGTATCCCACCTCTGTCTTTTGATGTACCATCATCCACAGTACTCAGTGATAATGGGATGCCTCCGAGTCAGCTTAGTGACCTTATTAAGCAGATTGGTTCAGAGATAGGAGAATCTATCAGAGCGAGTTTACTGCAGCCTGGGGTTTCAAGTCTTTCTCCTGCCCGTCCCCCTCACCAACCCCAGCAGTTTCCCCTGCCTGAGCAGTGTGGGTAAACCTTTATTGATGCGTCCAAGCTGAATCTGGTTGTGAAGTCAGATGTTAGTGCTCCACCTCTTTTTAGGGGTGATGGCTCAGATAAGTACTCTGTCCTGGAGTGGGAGGAGTTAATGGAAGTCTACCTAGAGAAGAGGGGTTACACTGGGTCTGGGAATGAGATGAGGATTCCTAGTCAATGAACTTGTCATAAATCAACATAGGATATGCCCCCCCCCCACAAGACTCAAATATATATATATAATGGAAATGTAAGCAAGGGTTGAGCTTCTTCAGACAGGGGCATTCCTGTGCCGTTTCAGAAAGTTCATGGAAAAAACGAATCACTGATGCATTTTGTTCATGTCTTATGATTGACTTGGGCAAATGAATGCGTTTTCTAACAAGTTGAATAGATTTAGTTGATTTCTTACTAAGTTCAATAAATGTTTGAATATTGTTGAATTTCGGTTTAATGTCTGGATTCCGTGATTCGGTCCGCAACGCCTATTTTATAGGGCCCTAGTCAATGAACTTGTCATAAATCAACATAGGATATGCCCTCTTCCCCCCCCCCCCCCAACAAGACTCAAATATATATATATATATATATATATATATATATATATATATATATATATATATATATATATATATATATATATATATTGGAAATGTAAGCAAGGGTTGAGCTTCTTCAGTTTGTGTCACAAAGTGGATATGTTTCTGTGTGCCTTTCAGAGTGAGTGACACATTGACTTTATATAGTGTACCAAGAGTTATTCCCTCGCTTACGGCCATACCAGCCTGAATACGCCCGATCCTCCCTCCTCCATAGACACTAAAGTACTCCCCTTTATAAACATACTTTCAAATTTCTCTAGTTTTGCATTATACATTAATTCCACCTGCTTTCTTAAACCTGCTTTAAAGATTACCCAGATATTCACCTTTTTCCCTTCAAAATGTTTCATATTCCTTCTACAGTAAATTGCATACCTCACAAAACTCAAAACAATATTCAACAGGTACACATTCACACCCAAACATTTCCCCATTACTCCAAATAATATTAACCTATCCCATGCAAAACTTTCTAAAAACTATTTTCTCCAGTGCCTCCACAACAAAAGTTTTACTTCCTTGAAAAAACCTGTCAGACTTGGACATTCAACAAATAAATGCAACAAAGACTCTGGCTTCATCATACACACATCACATTCCCGCTGTACATCGCGGTTTATCTGATGTAAAATAATATTTGTGTATATACGATTATGCCGTACCATAAAATCCATGTTCTCACAATTTCGTTTATTCCCAAACAAAACCAAATTCTCCCACATCAAAGAAACATCCAAATCAATAAACATTTTTCTCCACATCCTCTCAGCCGCAGGCCTCACACACACAGACTTCAACATACACTTGTACAATCTTTTCTGTGTTACTTTTGATAATACTTGTTTCCCCGATCCTTTACCCACATAGAGACTTGGCAGCACATACAAGTCCTCATATTCCCCCTCCCCATTTATCACTTTTATCCACTCACCCGGAATGCATAATTTAATTCTTTCGTATATCTGTAATACTAATTTTCTCTCCACTGTATCATCAAACTCCCACACAGTATCCAGAATTGCCTGCCCCCTTAAAAACCCCGGTATAACCTCGTAAAGAAAATCTTTTACCAATATTAACCCAGCCTTCATGAACATTTTGTTGTACAGCACCTTCCCACCACTCTCTATTTTCGGATTCAAAAACACAGGCTGATTAAATATGTTGTCCTTATTTGTACATGTGTACTCAATCTTAGGAAGAAATTCCCCCCATGCCAAGAACACCTCTTTATAGAACTCAGGCAAACCCTCCAACATATCCTTCTTCCATGACATCAATAATCCACTTTCTTCACAACCACCACTTCTGTACAAAAAATGTTTAAAAAACCTTTTCCATCCATAATCTACCTCCCCATATAAGTATTTTTGCACAGTTTTTATTCTCATTGCTTTTCTCTTCACATCCAAATCCACCAATTTCAACCCCCCATCCTTTAAATCCGAGATAAGAGTTGCCCTTGCAATCCTAGTCCCCTTCCCCTCCCATAGGAAATCTGTAACCAAACCATTGAATTCTTTTAACACCCATTGTGGCATATCCAACGAACCTAGAACATAGATACATTTGGATGCCACCAAAGAATTAATCACCACCACCTTCCCCCTCAAGAACAGTTTTCTTGCCTTCCAATAGGATAGAGTATGTTTTATTTTATTCAAAACCCCAGTCCATGTCTCATCTCTCGTCCCTTCTTTATCCACCCCCAAAACCACCCCTAAAGTCTTTATATAACCTTCAGCCTTTTTGAAAGGGAATCCACAGTCCACTTTTTCATCTATCCCCACATACATTATTTCAGATTTTTCAACATTAAGTTTTGCCCCTGATGCCTTGCCATATACCTCAAAACACTCCATTACATTCTTCACACTTTCAACATCTATCACAGTACATGTAGTATCATCCGCATATTGCTGTATAACACTCTCCCCCCCATCCGGTATCCGTATACCTCGAATTAATTTGTTTGCTTTAATCATTGCTGCAAGCGGCTCCACCGATAAACTATAAAGAGCAGCTGATAACGGACATCCCTGCCTAACAGATCTCTCCAGAGGAAAAGAATCTGTTAAAATCCCATTACATTTTACTCTGCTCCTTGCATATCCATTCAGTAATCTAATCCAACCTATCATTCTTTCACCAAACCCAAATTTCCCAAGTGTACGTAGTAAAAAGGAATGATCAACTCTATCAAAAGCCTTATTTAGATCCAAACTCATCACAAACCCCCCTTCCTCCCCCATATGCTTTATCACATCCCTTATTGTTCCCACTGTGTCAGAAATATCCCTCCCTGGTACACTATATCCTTGTGTCTCTGCTATTACTCCTCCCATAACTTTTTTAACTCTATTAGCTAAGACCTTGGCTAAGATCTTATAATCACAATTTAAAAGTGTCAACGGTCGATAATTATCCAAATTTACACGACTCCCTTTATTTTTATACAGTATGGTTAAAACTCCTGTGGCCAGCGAATCTGGCACCACTTGAGTCTTTTCAATATATTCATACAGTTTTCTTAAAATTGGAGCCAACAAATCTGCAAAAGATTTATAAAATTCCGCAGTTAGGCCATCAGACCCCGGACTCCTATTGCAATTAGCATCTAATATGGCCTCCTTAATGTCAGTTAGACTCATATCTTCATCACACATGTTTTTTTCCCCTTCTGTTAACTTAGTATCCACGTGTTCAAGCACCTTATCCATACAGGAATCATTAACCTCTTCTTTTTTAAATAAACATTCATAATATCTCTCGACCGTATCCAGAATCCCCACCAAATCATTAACCTTTTCCCCTTTATCATTAATTAACTCCGTAATATAAATCTTCTCTTGTCTTCTTTTTTCTAAATTCAAGAAAAATGAAGTACACCTTTCCCCCTCTATCGCATATTGCACTCTACTCCTTACAATCGCCGCATTACATTTCTTCTTCTCATATTCATCAAGTGCATCCTTAGCCAGTAAATAATCCTCCACCCCATGACCTTCATCCTTTTCTATACACTCAAGTTCATGTTTAACCTTCTTACGTAGTTCCCTCTCCTTCTTTTTCAAAAAATAATTCCTCTTAACAGCATATTTTATAGTCAATTCCTTACATTTGGTTTTCAGCTCCTCCCACCACAACCCCATATTCACCTCCATTAACTGTTGTCTTTTGGCCTTCCCAATACATTCTGATATCATCTCAATATAATTTTCCTCCTCTAGCAAGCTATTATTTAAACACCACAGCCCACCAGATTTAGTATGTGTCCTTACTCCACAAGAAAATACCATCGCCGCATGATCACTAAAAGCTGTAAAAACATACTTAATTTCTTTCATAAAATTCCTTAAACCCTCATTTACTAAAACCAGATCTATTCGCGTCTGTTTCAACTCCCCTAAAACCACCTGCCTTCTAGAAATTCCTCTCTTGTTCGGATTCTCATCCCTCCATATATCAATCAAACTGTTTTCAAACATAATCTTCCTTAAGACCCCCCTAGATACGTCATTTCTAAAAATAGCTCCCCTTTTCATATCTAATCTATTCATTTTAACATTAAAATCCCCTACTAAAATACAGTTACCCTTGCACCATTTCCCTAATTCTAAAAATAAATTATTTCGCTCTATCTCATTATTCGGCGCATAAATATTTATAATCCTAAAAACCCTATTCATATATTCAAAATCCAAAATTAAAATCCTCCCATTATTATCATTATATATCTTCTTCACATTTTCTACTACATCCTTCCTTAATAAAATTGCAACCCCACTTGAATTTCCCCTGCCATTGTTAACATAAATAAAATCCCTCCATATTTTTTTTACTTCTAAAACACATGCATTATCCCAGTGCGTCTCTTGAATACATAAAATATCTGAATTCTTCATTTGTACTATTCTATTAAATTTTCCCATTGTTCTCAAACCATTTGCATTTATTGACATTATATTTACCATTCTAATAAATAATAAAATAATAAAATATAATTTCATTATCCTCTACCTGTTATCCAGTTTCTTTCCTCTTCCACCCTTTCTCTCTCCCTCTTCCCCCCGCTTTCCTCTTCCTGTATCCTTCCCTCGTTCTTTCACTCTTTTCTCCATCATCCGTGTCCGATATCTCCTCCAAGTCCATGTTATCCAGCCAACTCAACTTCTTGTCACCCTCATCCGTTGTGCTCCCCATGTTCATCTCCGTCTCTGGTATTGTCATCGTTGTGCTCCCCGTGTTCATCTCCGTCTCATGTATAGCCGTCGTTGTCGTTTCTGTTATTGTTCTCAAACTCGAACCCCTCTCCATTTCTTCACCCCCCGAGGTACTTGTTAGTACTGTGCTATCCCCCAAAACCTGTGAGTCCCCCATGCTTCCCCCCAGTCCACCCCCCCCCTCCTCCTGAAAACTCCCTCTTCTTATTTCTGAGTCCATACTACTCCCAATTTCATTCATCTTCTGGTCCTTCTCCCTTCTTCCTTCCTCCGTCTCTCCACTCTCCACCACGTCCTCTCCTCCATCTTCTTCTCCTTCTTGCGACAATACAACTGCTTCCTCGAATAGTGCTTGACTCCCCTCTTCAGCCATAACCTCTCCACAGTTGCACTCCGCCAATCTCTTTCTGCATCCACCACAGAAATTCCTTTCCTTCTCTCCGACACATTCTCTCACATAGTGTCCTTGCTTGCCGCATTTGAAACACTTAAATTCAGGGCAGTCTTTAACTATGTGCCCGGGTTGAATACACAAACGACACACTCTGACCTGTTTGTCATGAAGGACCCTAAAATATTCTGCTCCCTCCATCGTCTCAATTCTTGTAGAGTAAGGCAATGATGTCACTTTTTCTGTGAACTTGACTTTGCAAAAACGTGTCCCATCAACCACCTCCGTTCCTGGCCAAACTCTCCTCCTTATCTCCGATACGGCTGCCACTCCCCATCTACTCAGCTTGCCCAGTATCACACCATCTTCTACATATACTGGGAGATTCATAAAAGACACCACCAATTCCTTCACATTAACATCTCTCGCCAAAATCCTGGTGTCCTTTATCCGTATTCCATCCATTAAACGTTCTTTTCCTTTTCCGATTCTCATCGTAACTTCATACTTCTTTTCTCCTTTCATTCGGCATCCGTGTATTCTTTGCCATATTTCATTCCTTCTTTATCTTCATTTTTCTTCCGTTGCGCCCTTTCGTTGTCTTTGTCCATTCCGTTTGTCATTTCCATGTTGTCCGTCATAGTGCTTCAAAAAAAACCCGAAAAGAAAAACTCTCCCCCAAGCAGCAAAACTGCAAGGGGGGAAGACTAACCAAACTTAAAACTATTCAACTGCAAGAACAAAAAAAAAATATATTTCGAAATCCAAATAATTAACAAAAATAGCTCTCGCGCAAACACTCTTCAGCAAACCCTCACTCACAGCTCAAAACTCGCACCTGTCGTCACTTCTCCAATCAGGATGGGCGTATTCAGGCTGGTATGGCCGTAAGCGAGGGAACAACTCTTGGTACACTATATAAAGTCAATGTGTCACTCACTCTGAAAGTGACACATAAACGTATCCACTTTGTGACACAAACTTAAGAAGCTCAACCCTTGCTTACATTTCCAATATATATATATATATTTGAGTCTTGTTGGGGGGGGGAGAGAGGGCATATCCTATGTTGATTTATGACAAGTTCATTGACTAGGGCCCTATAAAATAGGCGTTGCGGACCGAATCACGGAATCCAGACATTAAACCTAAATTCAACAATATTCAAACATTTATTGAACTTAGTAAGAAATCAACTAAATCTATTCAACTTGTTAGAAAACGCATTCATTTGCCCAAGTCAATCATAAGACATGAACAAAATGCATCAGTGATTCGTATTTCCATGAACTTTCTGAAACGGCACAGGAAAGCCCCTGTCTGTGTGCATGTGTGCGGTGCGCGCGTATGTCTACACTTTGTGTAGCCGTTAGCGATGATGCTAATGATAACCTTCTTCTGGTAGGGAAGGAATGGCTTTCCCCCAAAACCTTCGCAAGTAAATGTTAACTACAAAGTAGCCTATGCCTGCCTGGCAGAATTATACCGTGATCATTTGCATCACTCCAGTGGCCATTTGTCCTACAGCAACACCGCTTAACCAAACAAAGGTCTCTTCCTGGTGCACGCTTGCATTTAAGGGTAACTACACCCCAAAATCTAAATGTCTTCCATTTTTCCCAGACCTCAAAAATGGTCACCTGAATGATATATATATCTTGGAAATGTAAGCAAGGTTTGAGCTTCTTCAGTCTGTGTCATAAAGTGGATACTTTTCTGTGTCTCGTTCAGAGTGAGTGACACATTGACTTTATATAGTGTACCAAGAGTTGTTCCCTCGCTTACGGCCATACCAGCCTGAATACGCCCGATCTCGTCCGATCTCGGAAGCTAAGCAGGGTCGGGCCTGGTTAGTACTTGGATGGGAGACCGCCTGGGAATACCAGGTGCTGTAAGCTTTTTGTCCCAGTAGAGCGTGCTCTTGTGTCATGGAGCAATTGCCTTTTATTTATCACCCTAATAATATCATGGATTGTTATTGGACTAAATGCAGTTTGTGTGTGCTGCCCTGCCCTGCCCTGCCCTGATCAAATCAAATAATGGACATTGCGTTTCCCTCAAAATGTAGGCAGTACATACAGCCTTTGTTTTTAGTCTAGGAGACTGTCAATGTCTGTAGTCCATTAGGGCACTATAAAATCCCTTCAATGTTTTGCCTGATTCCGTTAATTCCCAAGTTCCCTTTTCTCCGTTTAGATTTCCCCGTTGACCGTTTGTCCCTGTTTTGGCAGGTTTTTCGCTCTCAAAAGTACACCTTTTTAATAGCAAAACAGCACAATTGGATGTTCTATGTCCACAACAATGTTTAAACCCTATCAGGTGACCATTTTTGAGGTCTGGGAAAAATGGAAGACATTTAGATTTTGGGGTGTAGTTACCCTTAAATGCAAGCGTGCACCAGGAAGAGACCTTTGTTTGGTTAAGCGGTGTTGCTGTAGGACAAATGGCCACTGGAGTGATGCAAATGATCACGGTATAATTCTGCCAGGCAGGCATAGGCTACTTTGTAGTTAACATTTACTTGC